>NC_135214.1:34712252-34714752 GCF_052324685.1 Brachyhypopomus gauderio | reverse complement strand
CACCCTTGCACACTCACTCACGTGCATACTTAAATAACTGCAATCACTTACACATGCTCAACTCTCTATACCCTACCCCCTATACTCACTCACTCACTCACTCACTCACTCACTCACTCACTCACTCACTCACTCGCCCTCTCCCTCAATCTGAAATTGAGTGCCTACCTTATCTGTCAGACAGCAGAAGCCCCAGTGGAAATGAGAAAATAATTTCACCTAAATATGATCAATTATGTTTGACAGACTGGCAGAGTTCTGTGCCTTCTACAGAGGAGGTGTCAGATTTGATTACAATCTGCTGGGAAATACGTGCAATTATGTTCAATCTGAAACAATTATGTCCAGACGCACACATGTGCGTGCGCGTGTGTATGTGTGCAGTGAAGAGTGTGGGGTACAGATGTCCAGTATGCTAACACAGTCTCCACACTGTAGTTAATACTGCAGCTCTCTGGGTTGCCTGTGTCGCTGGGCTACACACAGCTCTGCAGTAATGTGAGTGAGTGTTATGGCTGTCCACACAGAGCCCAGCTGTTCACAGACATGGGAGATAAACAGAGCGGACCCAGCTGGGAGACACACCGACACTCAGCACACTCTCCCAGAGTCGGGAGTCTCAGTTTGGGACACACTTTTGGAGTGTGGCCTCTGTGCATGGAACTCACGTAGAGCACCTCGTTTTGAGAGTTATTATGCATCCACACAAAATATCTGTGCACACACACAAACACAGACATACTCACACAAACAACCCCACAGCCAGGAGAGATATTTAGGTGAATTGATATACAACACAGATGACCCTAAACCTGTGCTTGAGGAATGCATGTTTGTTGTTGTCCGTGATTAGAGCTCACAGGTAGTGTAGGACTCAAAGGCAGTCTGTGCACAACAGTTCTCTGTCCCATAAAGTAACATTTCCTTGCAATTCAAAGTTTCATGCAATCTACAATTCAGCCAAATTAGCAGTTCTTATACATAGTTTCATGCTTGATATTTGAAGTAATCTGCAAGGTTAAATGTATTTGTAACATTTTTGTTTTCTTTGTGTAATTTTCGAGCTGTCACTTCTGTTCTCTGTCTAATTCGTTCTTTTTGAATGCTATACCTTGTTCACATATTTTGATCTCCTGCAATAGTTTTCATTCTTTGAAATTTTAAGAGAGGAGCAACTGAATATTTTAACTACAGCATTGAATACTCAAATTTACTTCATGTCATTTACACAACATCCTCCAACAAACACCAGAGTTCTACTGCTGGCTGTTAGCTTTACAATGTCCAGGAAAAGAGTGCAACACTGTCAACACTCTCCTACAGACACGGACTGGATTGGCACAGTAGTCCTGCCTTTGGGTTGGTTGGAGAGTGGTAAGTACAAGAAACAACACAGGAGCGTCTTACTTCTGGACACTTGCACAAGTTCTGTCACACTGAACACTCCTGAAGTGACGAAGCTGTCCTGAAACTCAGGCCCATCTGTGGAGAAAGACAAGAGAAATAACAGTGCTGTGGTGGAAATGACAGTCATTCAATTATCACATCATTCATTGTAGATGATTGATGTAATGATATTAAAAATTCTTTAAAGACTGTCACACAATGAAATGATTATAATTTTTTCCAGCTAAATCATTGAATGTTCTGGAAACACTGAAAAAAAAACCCATAACCCCTCCAACAGACAAACACGTGCACGAGCACACACACATACATCACCTAGTCACACATAATGAAAAAATAATAACAAAACATGTTTTAGAGAGTTTCAAAAACTGAATTATCTTATTCACAAAAGTATTCAGACTCTTTGCTGTGGCATTCAGAATCATCATCAGTTGCAGCCATCCAGAACTCCATGTTGAACCCCACCCTCTGCTGTCTGAACTGATCGGGCTCAGTTTGTAAAGGCGTTCACCTAGGTCTATAATGGCTCATAATTCACAATTTATTGTCAGAACAAAAAACATGAGTTGTGAAGAACTGCCTGTGAACCTTAACAATAAAAATATGACAACATGTACATGAAGGCAAGAACATTCAGCTTCAGCTTCGAGTTTTTCCCAGGAATAGTGTGGCCTCAAAAATTTTGAAATGGAAAAGGCTTGGCACAGACGTTAACCTTCCTGGAGTTGGCGGTCTGACCACACTGGGCCTCCAGACATGAAGGACCCTGGTAAGGGAAGTGAGAAGGAACCAAACAGTCCCTCTATAGGAGCTCCAGAAGCTCCTCCATAAACCAGACCTTCACGACAGAGGACCAGGACGGAAGTGCCTGCCATATGACAGCCTGCTTGGAGTTTACTAAAAACCACACGAAGAACAACAACAAAAGAAATTTGTAAAGAAATTCCCAAGAACCCTGAACCCTTTGGGAAGAGCAGTAATATCTCTAATGAAAAACAAGCAGTACGCATCACCTGGCTGACAACACTCTTACTGTGAAACATGGTGGTGGTAGCGTCGTCCTTCAAGAGGAACGACTCGTATAGACTCA
>NC_135214.1:34692252-34707252 GCF_052324685.1 Brachyhypopomus gauderio | reverse complement strand
TAGAACAGCTCTGCTTCTAGAACAACCCTGCTTCTAGAACAACCCTGATTGTAGAACAGCTCTGCTTCTAGAACAGCTCTGCTTCTAGAACAACCCTGCTTCTAGAACAACCCTGCTTCTAGAACACCTCTGCTTTACTTCTACAACTTCACACCTAACCTGCCCCTTCAAGCACTTCAACTCTGTAACTATCAGGACTGTCTTCATGTATGACTACTGTCCTGACTCACTGTCTTATCACCTGCATATACAGCGTCCTTGGAGAACAATCCCACAGTGTTTCCTTATACTGTACATCCCTATATTGCTATAAAGATAGTAAATTTTAATTGACCTGAATTACTTAAGGTGTCACAAAATGTGTGACCTGTGTATAAAATGTGCAGTAATCCCAATATGGATCTCCACTTCCAGATGTATGCAGCCTCACATGAGACCTTCTGTGCTTTAACCATATAGACACCGCGTCACTGTAACTCCAAAGGATTCCACAAAAACTGTACTTTGTATATGAAAGTCTATAAATATGTAAATCTAGAAATGTGTCAAAAGTAGTAAAAGTAGAACACTGTCAACAGACATGTCAATATGACAATGCAGTATGTTTGCACACACACACACACACACACACACACACACACACACACACACACACACACACACACACACACACACATCAACCATTACTGGGATTCTGCACTGGACAAAATGAGCATCACAGCACAAAAAACTCACTCTAACCATCTCTGTCTAAGCGTCTCTCTAACCGTCTCTCTGTCTCTCTCTCTCTCAGCTATCTTCAATATCCAAAAACACCTCTGCCAAGAACCGAAGCCGTTCCTAGGCAAGCAGCCCTCAGACTAAATCCCTGGCATGGCTGACTGAAAAGGAGAAAGAAAATGAGTGAGTCTTAAATGGTGTGTGTGTGTGTGTGTGTGTGTGTGTGTGTGTGTGTGTGTGTGTGTGTGTGTGTGTGTGTGTGTGTGTGTGTGTGTGTGTGTGTGTGTGAGTTTGGGGGGTGGGGTGAGGGTTGTTCACATATCCTCAAACTGCTCAAAGTCAATACGGCCAATGATGCTGGGATAGGGAGGGGTGTGTATGGGTGTGTATTTGTGTGTATGTGTGTGTCTGTGTGTGAAAACACAAAATCAAATGTGTGAAGAACTGTATGTGAGCTGGACATGTTCTTGTCTTTTTTTAATTTAGTTTTTGGGGCCATGACACAATATTAAAAAAATAGAAAAGGCAGAGAGGAAAGTATGATGTAATGAAATATAGTGGAGCAACATGACAGCATCCATTTTCTCACAGCAAGCGGACGTTCCGCCATTTTGTAAAACGACTCCTACATTTCTTCCACAGGGATTTTTTTACTGCTTCTCCTTAGTAACGTTTTCACAAAACACTCTTGAAAAATAAGGCAATGGTCTGATAAATAACTCTAGTAATGTCCTGCTGTGGATTTCTGCAGACACGCTTCTCCAGACAGATCTTCCACTCCTTACAGCTTTCATTCCCTTCAATTAAAATTGAGAGAGGAAAAAAAGTAAAACTTGAAACAGGCCCACATCACATCTGATCATTTCTGGAACGTCTCCTCTTTGGTCATTTGCTCCTGAAGCGTTTGACATGCTGTATACGGTGTGTCCATGAGAAGGTCTTCTGAGGTTAATGTTCACGCTCCTGTCTGTCTCACTGTTCCTGGTTAGGAGTTCGTTCATCGACTGTCTGACTTTTTTTTTTTTTGGCAGACATTTCATGTGCCGAGGAGTTTGCTTTGGGCAGCCATTTTAGATTGGTCTTTTTGGCATCTCTCTAAAGCAAGAACACACAAAAGTCCAACTAAACCTGCTCTGGAGTGCCAGCATGAAAGAGAGAGGGAGAGAGAGTAGAAGAGAAAGAAAGAAAGAAAGAAAGAAAGAGAGAGAGAGAGCAAGTGAGAAAGAAGATGCCAATCACTATATGGATTCATAAAGGCAATAAATAGAGAAGGAGGGAGGGAGAGAGAGGGAGAGAGAGAGAGAGAGAGAGATAGGAAAAGAGAGAAAGAGGGAAAGAGAGCTTTGGCTTTGGAAATGAGCTAATGAGCAAGACATTCCTCAACTCAGCTTCAGAAATGAGTAACAGCTAAACAACAACTTAAGAAGTTATTATGTCAGCAAAGCATGGAGAGACAGAGAGTGAAATATCCATCCCTTCCTCTCTCTCACCTAGGAAACACAAACCTCTCTTTCCAAACTCTTTTAAACACAACTAGACTGACAAACACATAAAAAGACAGTAATAAGAAACACAAGTAAAACTTGGAGAGAGTACAACATGTCCACGGGCCTCATGAAGTGAAGTATGCCCAGTGTAACAACACACACGGAGTGAGCGCAGGATTTGGGCTTAAGAGCAGGAAGACGTGCATTGTGCAGGCCTGAGTGTGTGTGTGTGTGTGTGTGTGTGTGTGTGTGTGTGTGTTTCATCAACTTCACTGCTGGGGCAAACTCTAATTCTCCCATTGCAGCAGTGGCTCTACACAGCTAGTGAGACGACACTGACGTTTGTTTCCAGAGGAGGATGTGTCTCCACTCGAGATCTGAAGGGTAACTCCAGATCTGGCCACTAGGGGGCAAAGGGGCTGTTTTGTGCCCTGCTCACCACAATACCAAATCCGTTACAGGCAGTTCGCGCCACAGAATTTCATAAGAACCATAGACCTTTTTATGGACACGACACAACCATGAGAAGACCACAGACACCATGCGGTTCTGTTCCATGGCTACTGTCTGCCCTCATTACTGTCATGTCAGAGGTTCTGTCCAACATTATATTACTCCTTACTAGATCTGGACACAGGCAGGAGTTTAGCAGCATAAACGCAGTGAAGTCTGTGTGTGATAGTACTCGATATCTTGAGAAAATGAAGTAGAAATTAGATTTGAACACAATGAAGGTAATTAACAATAACATAAGAAACAACCATAACAATCATAACGAGAAACATAAAAGATAACCTGTGTGTTTTCCTCTTTTTTAAAACCATGCATCCTAAAAACTTCTCAAATTATTTACACTGTTAATACGTGCATGGATACAATCTTATTTTAGGTGCACTGCTGAATCAGTATTTTGAGCGCCACCCCCCTACAGCACAGAGCTTCTCATCACCCCCCAGAATCATGTGAGCTGCTCCACACACCCTGAGCGGGAACCAAGCGCTCGATGCAAATGCAATTTGGCTGTGACAGTATCAGCAGTGAGGCAGGAGAATCAGGGTTTCTAACAGCAACGAGCTGTGGTGAAGCGATGGTCCCTCCCTCTCACTACACCTTACTGGACTCTACCTCACACTTACTCTTTACACACACCACTCACTCCTCACACACACTCTTCACTCACACCCTTCACTCCTCACACACTCCATCACTCCTTACACACACCCCTCACACACTCCCCTCACTCCTCACACGCTCCCCTCACACACTCCCCTCACTCCTCACACACTCCATCACTCCTCACACACACCCCTCACACTCTCCTCACACGACTAACTCAACTCACTTCTCACAGAACTCACTATTCACACTCAACCCCACATTAGAGAGGCAGAAACATCCGGAGCTAACTCAGAAAATAGAATTTGTGAAATCAGTAAATCAAGGCTGGAGGTTGTAGGGGTGAGCAGTAAATGATTTCATATAAAAATCATGATATAAAGAGTTATAAAAAGTCACACTTATTCATTCATTCAAAGTAGAACCTTTACTTGCCTATTACATACAGTGTTATTTCAAGATTTGAAATAATATTCAAAATATAATATTGTTTTATATTGCTTTCTGTTTTCTTACTAGATCTATAGCAATAGCTGTAAGATTTTGATTGTAGTTGGTAGATGTTTGATTGCTGTAATGGCATACCTGAATCTTAACATAAAAAGATACAGTACAAACTACAATCATAATATCGGTCAGAAATCCCATATTTATAGCTTTATGGAGTTCCTTAGAAACATCGTGGCACTGCGAATCTTTAACATTTGCAAGTTCATTAGCCTGAGTTACTAGCCTACACAACGCTCGATTACACCACCGTTGGAGCTGCACTCTCCTGCCTCACAGCAACCATTACTATGACAACAGTCGGCCAATCAAATCCTCGAACCCTTACATTTAGGTAACTTAATTCACTTGCTCTACCTCTTAAAAGCTTGTTTGTAAATGTCATCTAAGCAGACGGCTCGAACCTGTTGACCTGGGGATCCTTCCTTGTGCATCTTTATTTAACTTTTTTTTTTCATGCTGACCAGCAGCTGTGGGGTGAAGTCAGTGCACCTGTAGGTTCAGCAGAATCAGAGTCTCACTCTGTCTCCCCTCTCACTCTCTCACTCTGTCTGGCTCATGGTGACTTTTTATTCTTCCAGTCTATGAAACCTGCTATACATCTCTCTCTTTCTCTCGCCCTCTCTCTCTTTCTCTCTTCCTCTTTCTCTCCCCCTCTCTTTCTCCCTCTCTCTCTTTCTCTCGCCCTCTCCCTCTCTCTCTTTCTCCCTGTCTCTTGCTCTCGCCCTCTCTCTCTTTCTCTCTCTCTCTCTGGTTCAGCCACATCACAGCCGAATCTCGTTCTGCCTTTTACTGTTTGAGCTGGAGTCATCGATCCTCAGTACCAAATGCCAGGAATACACCCCCCAGCCTCTGAACCAAAGATCAGACAGTTCCATGATGAAAGAGAGGCAGACAGACAGAGAGAGAGAGAGAGAGGGAGAGAGAGAGAGACAGGTGTAAGCATAGAGATACAGCAGGGGCATCAGGCAGACAGAAACACAAGCCCATGTCTGCAGGCCTCCACAGATATGCCAGCACTGAGACATCATTATTATGACCTTTCATAATGCCTAATGAACGTCAGGGCAATAGTACATTTAATGCAAACTATCAGGGAGCAGGCGTAAAAATGATCCAGATACACATTTTCACATTTAATGCAGTTACATGTTTTCTCCTTTAAAGCAGTTACATGTTTTTTTCTTTAATGAAGTTACACATTTTCTCGTTTAATGCCGGTCTACATGTTTTCTTCTTTAACAGTTACACATTTTCTCCCTTAACGCAGGTCTGCACGTTTTCTCCTTTAACGCAGGTCTGCACGTTTTTTCCTTTAACGCAGTTACATGTTTTCTCCTTTATCGCAGTTACACGTTTTCTCCTTTAACGCAGTTACACGTTTTCTCCTTTAACGCAGGTCTACACGTTTTCTCCTTTAAGGCAGTTAGACGTTTTTTCCTTTAACGCAGTTACACGTTTTCTCCTTTAACGCAGATCTGTACATTTTCTCCTTTAACGCAGATCTGCACATTTTCTCATTTAACCCAGTTACACGTTTTCTCCTTTAACCCAGTTACACGTTTTCTCCTTTAATGCAGGTCTACATGTTTTCTCCTTTAACGAAGGTCTGCACGTGTGCTGCTGCACTGCAGGACAAGGGGCTGTTCAACCTGCATATCAAGACATCCTCCATATTCTTTACATTCACTCTCTGGGAAACAAAAGAAACGAAGTGTTGTGGGGAAGAGAGAGAAAGGGAGGGAGGGAGAGAGAGAGGGAGAATTCTGCTCTTAATTCATTCTCCCGAGTTGCTGAGCTCAGGGGAACAGGGCAGATGCTGCAGAACGCACGTTAAATAAATGCAGTCAAGGCTTTTACGCCCAGCAAGCATGAGTCCTATATGAAGAGAGGGAGAGAGGGAAGAGAGGGAGAGAGAGAGGGAGTGAAGGGAAGAGAGATGTAGAGAGTGACGGAGGCAGAAAGAGAGAGAGATAGTGAAGGAAAGTATGAGAGATGAGTATGAGATGAACACAGTGTGCAAGACAGACGGAAAGAAAAAGAAGACAGTAAAAGATAGAAAGAGAGAGGGAGTGAGAGAGAGAGAGAGAGAGAGAGAGAGAGAGAGAGGGAGAGTGAGAGAGAGCGCAGATGGATCATAAAGGGACCCCAGTGATCAGTCAAATATGTCTAGCAATCCAGCACTAGTCATGACAGTCAACAGTGGGCCTTCACTAACGAGAAACACGAGCACCACGATATACTGCAAGAGAGACAGAGAGAGACAGAGGGAGACAGAGGGAGACAGAGAGGGAGAGTGTGTGAGTGAGACAGACAGGGTGAGAAAGACTTCACTGTGATCTGAAGCGTTCTTAGAAGCTAATTAGCCCATTACATGTTAAATATTATTATGATATAGCAGAGTTCTTAATACACCAAAGGTTTATTCATGTTGTTTATTGTAACACTGCTTTTGCAGTACTGTAAGTGAATGTGGTCATGGCAGTAAAGCTTACTGAGAGGGAGAGAGGGAGAGAGAGAGAGAGAGGGAGAGACCATGAGAGAGGGAAAGAGAGAGTGAAAGAGAGAGAGATCTGATGTGTCATACTGATACATGATTTCAAATCTATTTGTCCTTTTTTATCATGTTAATTTCTTCATCAAAACTTTGGCACTATTGTGAATATTTGTAATTCCAATAAAGCAACATTGTATTGAGTTAAACTGAGCTGAGAGGGAACTGAAACAGAAAGATAGAGAGAGAGTGAGACAGAGAGAGAGAGAGAGAGAGAGAGTGGGAGAGAGGGAGGGAGAGAGAGACAGGGAGAGAGAGAGGGAGGGATTGAGGGGGAGGTGAAAGAGGAGGAGGAGAGAGTGATAGAAATGGGACAGATGTAGATGACTATGATTTGTGTGTCCAACTGAGTAAGGAGCAGGGTTGTGTTGGGGGGGAGCAGGGTGGTGTTGGGGGGGGAGCAGGGTGGTGTTGGGGGGAGCAGGGTGGTGTTGAGGGGGAGCAGGGTGGTGTTGAGGGGGAGCAGGGTGGTGTTGAGGGGGGAGGAGCAGGGTGGTGTTGAGGGGGAGCAGGGTGGTGTTGAGGGGGGAGGAGCAGGGTGGTGTTGGGGGGAGCAGGGTTGTGTTGGGGGGAAGGAGCAGGATTGTGTTGGGGGAGGGAGCAGGGTTGTGTTGGGGGAGGGAGCAGGGTTGTGTTGGGGGGAGGAGCAGGGTGGTGTTGGGGGGAGGAGCAGGGTTGTGTTGGGGGGAAGGAGCAGGATTGTGTTGGGGGAGGGAGCAGGGTTGTGTTGGGGGGAGGAGCAGGGTGGTGTTGGAGGGAGGAGCAGGGTGGTGTTGGGGGGAGGAGCAGGGTTGTGTTGGGGGGAGCAGGGTGGTGTTGAGGGGGGAGGAGCAGGGTGGTGTTGGGGGAAGGAGCAGGGTGGTGTTGGGGGGGGAGCAGGGTGGTGTTGGGGGGAAGGAGCAGGGTGGTGTTGGGGGGGAGCAGGGTGGTGTTGGGGGGAGCAGGGTGGTGTTGAGGGGGAGCAGGGTGGTGTTGAGGGGGAGCAGGGTGGTGTTGAGGGGAGGAGCAGGGTGGTGTTGGGGGAGGAGCAGGGTTGTGTTGGGGGAGGGAGCAGGGTTGTGTTGGGGGGAGGAGCAGGGTGGTGTTGGGGGGAGGAGCAGGGTTGTGTTGGGGGAGGGAGCAGGGTTGTGTTGGGGGGAGCAGGGTGGTGTTGGGGGGAGGAGCAGGGTTGTGTTGGGGGGAGGAGCAGGGTTGTGTTGGGGGAGGGAGCAGGGTTGTGTTGGGGGGAGGAGCAGGGTTGTGTTGGGGGGAGGAGCAGGGTGGTGTTGGGGGGAGCAGGGTTGTGTTGGGGGGAGGAGCAGGGTTGTGTTGGGGGAGGGAGCAGGGTGGTGTTGGGGGAGGGAGCAGGGTTGTGTTGGGGGAGGGAGCAGGGTGGTGTTGGGGGGAGGAGCAGGGTGGTGTTGGGGGGAGCAGGGTGGTGTTGGGGGAGGGAGCAGGGTTGTGTTGGGGGAGGGAGCAGGGTTGTGTTGGGGGAGGGAGCAGGGTTGTGTTGGGGGAGGAGCAGGGTGGTGTTGGGGGAGGGAGCAGGGTTGTGTTGGGGGAGGAGCAGGGTGGTGTTGGGGGAGGGAGCAGGGTTGTGTTGGGGGAGGGAGCAGGGTTGTGTTGGGGGAGGGAGCAGGGTTGTGTTGGGGGAGGGAGCAGGGTTGTGTTGGGGGAGGAGCAGGGTGGTGTTGGGGGAGGGAGCAGGGTTGTGTTGGGGGGAGGAGCAGGGTGGTGTTGGGGGGGAGGAGCAGGGTGGTGTTGGGGGGAGGAGCAGGGTGGTGTTGGGGGGAGCAGGGTTGTGTTGGGGGGAGGAGCAGGGTTGTGTTGGGGAAGGGAGCAGGGTGGTGTTGGGGGAGGGAGCAGGGTTGTGTTGGGGGAGGGAGCAGGGTGGTGTTGGGGGAGGGAGCAGGGTGGTGTTGGGGGGGAGCAGGGTGGTGTTGGGGGGAGGAGCAGGGTGGTGTTGGGGGAGCAGGGTGGTGTTGGGGGAGGGAGCAGGGTTGTGTTGGGGGAGGAGCAGGGTGGTGTTGGGGGAGGGAGCAGGGTTGTGTTGGGGGAGGAGCAGGGTGGTGTTGGGGGAGGGAGCAGGGTGGTGTTGGGGGAGGAGCAGGGTGGTGTTGGGGGGAGGAGGAGGGTGGTGTTGGGGGGAGGAGCAGGGTGGTGTTGGAGAGGAGGGCCCTGTGCTGGCGGCCAGGTGCAGATGGGCCGGGGGAGGGGCAGGAACGCCGCAGCAGGGCTGCCCGCGCTTCCAGGGGCAGAGGAATGCTGGGGCAGGGAGAAAATGGCAGGCTGGGGTAATTGGCCCAGCGAACCTTTCCTGCTGGATCACAGCTTCCTGTGGCAGCAGAGCATTGTGGGTCAGCCTGCTCTGACATAATAACATGGAGAAGCCATTTGCTCAATCAGAGGGGCGGGACTAATTACTGACAGCTGGAGGAGAAATGAAGGGAGACGCTGCAGGTGCAGACACTGAAACACACACACACACACACACACACACACACACACACACACGCACACACACACACACACACACACACATACACACACACACACACACACACACACACACACACACACACACACATACGCACACACACAGACACACACACACACTCACACTCACACTCACACACGCACGCGCACAGACACACACGCACAGACACATACAGAGACACACAGACACACATACACACACACACACGCACACACACACACATACACACACGGACCTTAAAGCAAACACACACACATGCATGCACATATATACATGCATACACACTCATCTAAACACACAGAGTAGGCCTTTTATGGTAATATTAAAGAATGACATATGCACAGCTTGGTTGATCTTACTTTAAATGACAACAAACAACATGACTTTTGCTTTAGCTTGACTACAAATGAAGACACTGTTATCTGCACGTTGTAGGCCATGAAAGGCTAATATGGTTATTGAGAATCTGTTTACAATGGTAAACAAGCAGTATTGCTCAGCCCAAAAACCACATACGCACGCACGCACGCACGCACACACACACACACACACACACACACACACACACACACACACACACACACACACACACACACGGCACATATGCATGCACGCACACACACAGTCATGCACGCACACACACATACACACGTGCACACACACATATGCTGCTTAGCCGTACACATGTGAAAACCTCACTAACCAAAGCTCACACACCCCACCCTGCAGGCCCTACCAGTAATATAGCTGCATCACCTCAGGAAGACGTCGATCAGAAAAAGCAAAAAGCAACGTGGCAAAGAAAACGGAGTTTACGCTTTCGAGCTAGACCAGAGAGACGGAGCAAGAAAGACAGAACAGTGACAGAAATACAGAGGAAGACAGAGAGACAGACAGAGAAAATTAAGTAGCAGACAGAGACAGACAGGTCTACTAAAAACAAACATAAAAACGGAGAAGAAAGAAGACAGAAATAAAAAATTTAAAGACATTACATATAATATATAAGAGAGAGAGATACAAAAAAGAGAAAGAGAGACAGAGACAGAGAAAGACAGAGAGACAGAGTCCCAATCTCAGTCCCAGTCCCAACCTGAGTCCTAATCCCAGGATTTCACAGCCACAACAAGGCTGTGAGTGCACAATTATAAAACTCCTATTTTTCCTGCTTTTCCACAAGCCGCAATATAAAAACCAGATGGGAATGCCATGTTCTTTTCAAGTTATTTTTGGACGCATTTCATAGGCATATTAAAATATATATTTATATGAAAGGGGGCCCTTGCCAGTCACCGTAGCCTTTGGCCGGGGTATAAAGATCTCTCCCTGCAATTTGAACACAACATGTCATTTGCAAAGGGCCATGCAGTGAAGTGTGGAACTGTACTGGCTGGAGGAATAATAATGTCAAATGATTATCCACACACACACTCACACACACACATACATACACACATGCATGTGTACCCAAGTGCATGCACACACACGCTCACACACAAGCACACACATGTGTACAAACAAGCAGACTACATAAACATATGTGCACACATATAAGCAACAATGAAGATGGTAATGCGCACACACACACACACACACACACACACACACACACACACACACACACACACACACACACACATACACACACACACACACACGCACACACACACACACACACACACACATACACACACACACATACACACACGCACACACACGCACACACACACACTACATGGACTACCCAGTCAGTGCTGAAACTGGCCTGGCTGACCCTCACAGACTTTCCATAATGTTCCTGTGTGGGGTGGAGGAGGGCCCACAGTCCAACGGCAGGACCTGAAGCCCACGCATCTCAGTGTGTGTGTGTGTGTGTGTGTGTGTGTGTGTGTGTGTGTGTGTGTGTGTGTGTGTGTGTGTGTGTGTGTGTGTGTGATCTGAACAGAGTAGGACTAGCTGGGTGGCCACTGGGAGGCTGTTTGTTTTGGAGTCAGCTTCAAGGCCATGAGTCTGACTTCCAGGGACCATCTCCACTCCGGGCTCCAACCCCAGCTCCAAGCTGTGCCCCAGGGCCCACCCTAAGGCCCAGGCTCCACCCCCAGCTCCAGGCTCCGCCCCAGGGCCACCCGCAGTTCCCAGCCTGCCCCATCTACCCACACACTCCTAATCCAGCAAACACGGCCGTTTACCCATACCAAACAGGAACCCCTCACTCTTCCGTCTGAGAAACATCAACTCTGTCCAATCCCCTCAGTCCACCCTTCCCCCTGCACCTCTGGTTCTGTCCACTTCTACTTCACTCAGAATTACTTTACTGCCAGTGGTTCTGGTTCTGAAACCACAACAGTACTTGCCAAATACCAGCCTCAATGATATAAAGTTTTAAATACAAAGTGGACTGGCATCCCAGTTCTCAGTAAGTGTCCAGCACACTTTAAACAGAGCAAAAGCAGCATACGTACCTGTTTCTTTGAAAAACAAGATTTAAATGACTGATGATAAATATTAATACTGTGCTTAATAAGCAGAATAGCACATAATGTGTAACTGAGCTGCAGTCATGAGGTCAGTGGCCAACAGGGGGCGACATTGCAGGCAGGTGTGATGCACTGTTGGCGAGCGACTCTGAGGTTACACTCAGCTACTGAGCAGTGTGGAAATTTCCAGCAGCAACGTTCAGTGTGTCACTGGCTCTTATCACCATCACAGAGCAACCAGCAAAGCCTCAGATAGCAAGCAGTGGAAGAGCTTACTCACTACAACCTCCTGAGCAAGGCCCACAAACAGCCAAGCCTCGGTCCATGGTCTCCATTTCCATCCACAACACGAGTTTTCACGTTTACCAACATGATAGTTTTACATGTTAAAGCCACTGTGAAACCCAACCTCTCCGGAGGGAAGCTCTCCTAAAACACGCTCACCCTAGAGACGGTGACGTCACACACACACACACACACACACACACACACACACACACACACACACACACACACACACACACACACACACACACACACACACACACCTGACTCCAGCCATGAAGACACCATACAAGACTTTGCTGATGAGTCAGAGCAGGTGTGTAAAAGCAGAGGACTTGGCAACCCACTTGGCAGCGACCCCTCTAAAGTCACCCCAGGCCACCAGGACCAGCTGCCAATCATGACTCTCATTCCTGACCTTTTGATACGCTGTGGTTATGACTTTATGTTTATATTCATCTATGCATACACTGTGGATTCAAAGTGTTCTCCTTTCACTACGTTGTGTGGATTTGATTTTGAATGCCTACAGTTGCCATTTCCACCCCAGTCTTCACCTAACCACCCGTTACGATGAAGTGAAAACAACATGACTGAAAATGGACTGAAATCTCCATTTCACAAAAATTATTTAGACCGTTCATTCAGTACTTTGTAGACGCCACTTCAGAAGATATGGCAGCTACAGGTATTCTTGGACACGTCTCGTTAAGCTAGCACACATGGATCTGGTCTGCTGCTTCATGCCTTTTATCTCTGGGCTTTGGCTCAAGGACAAGGACCACTCAAGGTCATTCAGAGAGCAAAAAGCCCCGAAGTCGATCCACCGTTGTTTTGGCTGGGAGTTCCAGGTCGTCGTTGCATTGAAAGGTGAAGGGTCACCTCAGTCTGAATTTGCGTGCCCTCTAGAGAGCTTTTTTTGAGGAGAAGAACCACCCCTGCTGATGAAGGGCTTGGAAGATCATTCTGCCAACACCACATTTTACCGAGGTGGTCTTATACACGCCCCAGTGATGTGTACAGGATTTCCACAAGATATTTTCACCAGTTCTGGCATTCTGCCCAAAGAGAACAATGTTGTCTTATCAGAGCAGACGTTCTTTCTCCACACTGGTGGAGTTCTTCACATGTATTTAGTAAACCCCAAACAGGCTGTATCTCATCAGACTTGGGAATCTTTTAGTTCTTCTTGTGGTGTTTGGTAAACTCCAAGCTGGCTGTCATATGGCTTTTTCTCAGCAGGCTCTTCTGTCCTTGTCGTGAAGGTCTGCTTGATGGAGGTGTTCATCTGTCCAGCAGGTTCTCCACCTCTGTACAGCCCTTCTGGAGCTCCTACAGAGGAACTGTTGGGTTCTTCTTGGGTTCTTTCTCACTTTCCTCACCAGGGTCTTTCGTCCTCATGTATACATTACCACAAGTGAATTGAGGAGATCCAGAGAGTTTCTTCTGTTCCTTCAGACGTATTGGCTTGATTTATGTTCTGACAGTGTTAACTGCTATGAAAATTACTTTTTTATATCCAGATGTGTGCCTGTACAAACTGTGCCCAATCAATTCAGACTGCAATAGGTGAGCTCTAGAGTCCAAGTGAGCTCTATTAAAAATAATTAATAATAATTAACAGAGGTGTCAATTCCAGGTTCAGAAAGTAAAAGTCCTCACCAGGATTTTGCTCAAGTTGCTAGATTTTCTAATTAGTGCTATCCAGGTAAAATTAGTGGAATCAACACAATCCAGGAATCCTGAGCAAAATCCTGGTGAGGACTTTTACTTTCTGAACCTGGAATTGACACCTCTGATAACACAGGTCAACAGCATTTTTGGGGCCAAGGATATTTCAACGAATTTAGGGTAACTTTGGGGTGCTGATTCTGAATATGTCATCAGTTTTGCCAGATTGGCTCAAGTTTTTGAGATTTTTCGTGAAATGTGTAAAAAAAACACACTATGTGTGGTGCCCAAGACTTGTCTTGGTCCCCAAGCATAACCCCAAAATAGGCCAAATACACTTTTTTATGAAGTCTGTTATGTTTCTTCTATGTTTTTGCAGTGTATATTCACCACAAATGTAACAGAATGTGTCTGGATCGTTATTACAACTTCTTCTTGTGCTATAAATGCTATATGCTAATGCTATATAAGTGCTATAAATAAGATACCAAAAATCTCAAAAACTTGAGCCAATCTGGCAAAACTGATAGCATATTCAGAATCAGCACCCCAAAAATACCCCAAATTCATTAAAATATTTTGGGCACCAGTAAATTTTTTTTTGTTGTTGACCTGTGTAATTAATAGGATAAGTAACCTAGATGCACCACTTTTTTGAATAAGTGCTTTGAAAAAGAATAATAAGTAAATTTGTAAATTTGATTTTTAGGAGTCTTTAAAACATGTTTTCACATCACCATTACAGGTGCTTAAGTGCAGATTGATGGATAATAATCACAATTATATTCATTCAAAATCAAAACCCCCAACAGATTCATGTGTTCAAGCGAAGGGGTGTGAATACTTTCAGAATCCACATACACTGCATATTTCGTAGGCGTGCTTGTAAAAACATGGCTACCCTGAACATGAAGCTTTAACAAATAACCATAGCAGCAGAGTCACCCACAGCTGCCGTGGTAGCAACCCAGATGGCATACATGTGAGAGGGATGAGGAGGAGGAAGAGGAAGAAGGCCATAACCTTCATGGCTCCTGCCACCGCAACACCAAAACTCTCCACACAAGCACTCTGCAAGCAGGAGGCTCACGTCAGCAGGAGGCTCACACCAGCAGGAGGCTCACGTCAGCAGGAGGCTCACGCCAGCAGGAGGCTCACGCCAGACTTCCACACACTCTCCCCCAGATGGGAGCAGCGGCGTGCTAATCACATGCACACTTTAGCACCGCTTTCTCTTTTTCAACACACTAATTAGTGGGGTGAAGTGGCGCTGGGGACTCAGCAGCGCTGAGATGTGAGTGAACCTCACAAAGGCTGGAGCACGAGGAAGCTGAGCGGTTCTCACACACGTTCTTCTCAGCTACACTCACTGACTGCTTCAGAATGAGATAACAGATATCGTACTTCTGCTGTGCCTATCCAGTGTCATCAGGCGTCTGTCTGTGTTCCCTCTCCCTCTTTCACTCTCTCTCTCCCACTCCCTCTCTTTCTCTCTCTCCCTCTCTCTCCCCCTCTCCCTCTCTTTCTCTCTCACACACACTCTGCCTGGGCTGAGAGACTCCAGTTGTAAACACACTGTACCCTTGAAGGACTTGCCACAGTTTCTGTGGTTTCTGCTCTGTATCTCAGCACTCTGGATTTGAAAGGAAGCAGGATTGTCAGGTTCAAGGGAGACAATGTCAGGTTTACTTATTTACATCCAAACTA
>NC_135214.1:34677252-34687252 GCF_052324685.1 Brachyhypopomus gauderio | reverse complement strand
TATATCATTGATTCATTCATCATTCAAACTTCAATTAATATTTCTCATGTTAAATACTGAAATGCGATTAATTTCATTTAATTAATTACAAAGCTTCTAATTAATTAGATTGATTTTTAAAATTGCGTCCCACCCCTAATATATATACACACACACACACACACACACACACACACACATATATACACACACACACACACACACACGCACATATATACATATGTACACACACACATATACATACACACACACACGCATACACCACACACGCACGCACGCACATACACACACATACACACACACACACACACACACACACACACACACGTACGCATACACATAAATGCATACACACACGCACACATGCACACACACACACACACACACACACAGACGCACACACACACACACACAGACGCACACACACAAACACACAGCCATATACACGCAGAGACCTGCAGACAGACCAGGGCACAAAGACCTGCAGACAGACTCAGGAGATCTGCTGGTGCCACAGCATTAGCTAAGCACAGGAGATGAGTTAGTACTGGCCTGCTATGTTAAACAAAGGTTAGAAAAGTACCATCGCTCAGGAACAGATGGCAGTAGGAGGGGAGGGACACACACACACACACACACACACACACACAGAGAGAGAGACAGAGAGAGAGAGAGAAAGAAAGAAACGTACAGAGAGAGAGACAGACAGAGAGAGACAGACAGAGAGATGGACGAGTTAGACAAAGAGACAGAGAGAGAGAGAGAGGGCTGAGTGCATTTATCTCTTCACCTGGCTGAACTTGATGACATTCCTGTTACACATTCCCTCTCATTCCAAAGTTGGAGATGTTGGAACGTTTAAGAAAGAAAAAAACAACAAAAACATGGAGCCATTTTGTGCAGCTGAGGTTGGTACTGACAGATACCCATCAAACCATCCCTCATCGTCATGGTGACACACTGCTGACAGTCCGGCCAGCAGTGGCAAGATAACGAGCTGCACACATGGTGCTGTTTTGGATCAGAACACCAGGACACATACACACACACACACACACACGCACACACATGCACATGCATACACAAACCTGCCCTCACGCATGAGTGTTTGAGCTGACCCTGCTACACCCCCTCGCCAGGACACACTGGTGAGGACACACTGGTGAGGACACACTGGCGAGGATACACCGGTGAAGACACACTGGCGAGGACACACCGGTGAAGACACACTGGCGAGGACACACCGGTGAGGACACACTGCAGAAGGGTTGTGAACTCCAAAGCGCAAAACGGCCTCCTCTTCTCAGCGTGTGAACAGGGCCTCACAAATCTCACAGCTGGCCGCCCTCCCTGCACTACAGGGGTAATTCATGGGTCAGTTTTCTCAGGGAGGGGTTTCTGGGGTGTCTAAGGCAAGTGTGTGTGTGTGTGTGTGTGTGTGTGTGTGTGTGTGTGTGTGTGTGTGTGTGTGTGTGTGTGTGTTTGGGAGAGACCACGAGCAAGTGCAGCTGTGTAACTTAAAGCTGTCAAACAGCTGGTGCCCAAAACTTTCCTTAACGTCAAATCCCCACTCCCCACCTCGACCTCTGCAACCCCCTCCCTGTCCTCACTAACCGCCTCCTGTGCTCACTAACCCCCTCCTCTGTCCACTAACTGCCTCCTGTGCTCCCTAACCCCCTCCTGTGCTCACTAACCCCCTCCTCTGTCCACTAACTGCCTCCTGTGCTCACTAACCCCCTCCTCTGTTCACTAACCCCCACCTGTGCTCCCTAACCCCCTCATGTGCTCACTAACCCCCCCTCTGCTCACTAACATTTACATTTACGGCATTTAGCAGACGCTCTTATCCAGAGCGACTTACAACCCCCTCCTCTGCTCACTAACCCCTTCTGTGCTCACTAACCCCCCCTTTGCTCACTAACACCCTCCTCTGCTCACTAATCCCCTCCTCTGCTCACTAACCCCCCCTCTGCTCACTAACCCCCACCTGTGCTCACTAACCCCCTCCTCTGCTCACTAATCCTCCTCTGCTCACCCCCCCATCACGTGAACCACTCCCCATCACATGATCCACACCCCCCCAATCACGTGATCCACACCTCCAATCATGTGATCCACACCCCATCACGTGATCCACACCCCCAATCATGTGATCCACACCCCCAATCACGTGAGCCACACCCCATCACGTGAACCACACCCCATCACGTGAACCACACCCCCCCAATCACATGATCTACACCCCGCCAAACACATGAATCACACCCCCCCAATCACGTGATGCTGTCAATCACCTGTTATCCTGTCAATCAATGTCATCCTGTCATTCATCCATGTGCCTGTCAAAAGTAAGCAATGTGATTTATTATGATTTTAAAAACTTTATTGCATTTCCGGCTCTCTGCCTCTCCGGCTCTCAGAGTGCAGTAGAAACTGACCCAAGACACACACACACACACACACACACACACACACACACACACACACACACACACACACACACACACACACACACACACACACACACACACACACACACACACACACACACACACACACACACACACACACACACACACACACACCCCTCTGGGTAGATCTGCTTATGACAAAATGATTAACAAATAACGCGTATACTTTCCAACCCACTTCTCCAGCTCATGGTATAATAGGATTATCAGCCACAGTTAGGACATCTGACAATATGATTTTAAAAAGGATTGTCCTATCGCTATATTGATTTAATTCCTAAACCCGTCTCTAATTCCTAAACTAACCAATCCTGGGCAAGCTTTCAAGCTCCTTCCACTGAGCCAGGGTCCTAAGCTCGACCCTTTAAGACAGGAGGGCAGAAAACCTGACTATCGAGAGAAATGTGTTCTTGGGGGAGATCTTTTATTGACAAAATAACTCAGAGATTAAATAATATCAAAATAGCATCTCTAAATGTTTAAGCCACTTTCTCTTTTCCAGAGGCATCTGTGTCTCTGCCACACAGACTGACCTCTCTCTCTCCCTTTCTCTCTCTCTCTCTCTCTCTCTCTCTCTCTCTCTCTCTCTCTCTCTCTCTCTCTCTCTCACACACACACACACACACACACACACACACACACACACACACACACACACACACACACACACACACCCCAAACTTTACCCTCCATATCTCTCGTTTTTTCCAGAGACCTCTGCAAAATGTACAACTTCAAAGCTTGTGTATTTGTGTTTGTGTGTATGTGTGAGAGAGGAGGTCTGTGAGAGAGAGAGAGGGAGAGATCGGAGAGAGATGGGGAGAGATGGAGAGATGGAAGGAGAGATGGGGAAGGAAAAGAAAAAGAATGAGAGTGTAGATGAAGGTGGTGTTAGAAATGGTGTTGGAGGTAGTGTTGGAGGTAGTGTTGGATGTGGTGTTGGATGTGGCGTTGGATGTGGCGTTGGAGGTGGTGATGGAGGTGGTGTTGGAGGTGGTGTTGGAGGTGATGTTGGAGGTGGTGTTGGAGGTGGTGTTGGAGGTGGCGATGGAGGTGGTGATGGAGGTGGCGATGGAGGTGGCGTTGGAGGTGGTGATGGAGGTGGCGTTGGAGGTAGTGTAGGAGGTGGCGTTGGAGGTGGTGTTGGAGGTGGTGATGGAGGTGGTGATGGATGTGGTGTTGGAGGTGATGTTGGAGGTGGTGTTGGATGTGATGTTGGAGGTGGTGTAGGAGGTGGTGTTGGAGGTGGTGTTGGAGGTGTTTGCCACTGCTCGTGCAGCAGGGTCTGCACAACCCAGAAAAGTCCCAGAAGCAAAACAGAAAGTGAAACCCTCTCCCTCTAATCACTTCCTGAACCTTTCCAGCTGTAACATACACCATGCAGCAATTTAAGGAGTACAGTTTCAACTCCTGCGCATAATCTTGGAGACAAACAAAATGTATTATTCTGCCTTTGAAATTCTAGCACATTTCCTGAGTTCTTAAATATCACAGATCTGTCCAACATCAACAAGCTGGAGGGGTTTTGGCTTATGCCACCCAGAAGCTACTGAACACACTCCACTCTTTGATCTGGGTTCGGTCCAGAAGAGCTCAGCAAGCATCACATCACCGTCCGAACTCGCTCTGGCTTGGATGAAGAATGACATTGACAGACCCTTTACAGAAGCAGCACGCATGACCAAATGTCATTAAAAAGATGGTGCGGTTATCTTCCCTCGTGTTCTGTAAGCATCAGACAGGAAAACGGGAAGTGTTTTAAATTCCCGGTCAGGAACTGCCCAAGCAGCATTCTCCCAGCCCTGGAATGTATTAACAGTAAACCTCCATATGCTTTGCTTTAATGTCTGCGGCCTTGTAAACCTGCCTGTGTTCAAAGGCCTGTGTGATTGCGGTAGCCCGAGCTAGCGGGGACCAGCCGTCCAGACATCTCACCGCCCGCACTGGCGTCTATTAGCGGCCCCCCATGGCGGAGCCTGCACTGGGGAAGGGGCGTGTGTCCTGGGGCCTGTGTGCAGGCACAGAGGCTCAGAGATGGGCCTGCTGGCATCCTCTCCGCCCCTACACGCAGTACTGCGGGGACAAGGCACGCATGAGCCGTAGGTCTGGACAGAAGGCCAGCGTGTCCAGATCCAGGCCTGGGACCAGCCTGCACGAGAGGCTGCTGTCCTGGGCTCACATTAGCTCTGGTCTGATACTGCTCTGGTACTGGATAGGAACCTGTCTAGCTCTCTCTAACACACTGTCTCACTGCTCTCCAAATGAAGCATTCGTTGTGCCAGTGTGTAGAATATTTTTCTTTTTTTTTGGCAATCATTTGAACCATGCTCCGTGTCTCGTGCCATGACACAGATTTAGCGAAGCAGCGTTTGTCCAAAAGCCTCGTTTTAAAACACACGAGTCAAGGTGTCTCTCAAACACACACTCAACACTCGTCCACGTCTCCAGATCGATTTTTGTCCTCAGGTTATTGCAGGGTTCTACGTTTAACTGCATGCTAACGGACTTCAAATGGGACACCTGTGGTCTGTTCACAAACCTCCAGCACAATGTGTCTAAGTGTTCCTCGTGAAAACTGGCAGTTGTCTGCTTCCACATTATCAACAGCAAAACAATGACTCCATTCATGACCACTGAGCGAAGCCTCTCCCCTCCAGCCATAAATACAGATGTGATTAAAGATGACAAAAGGGAAGAAGGAACCATGCGTCTACGTGAGAATGGCAGGCTGAAAGCACACAGCCCGCTGATGAAGCAGGCCGCACTCAGGTCGAGAGAGAGAGAGAGAGAGAGAGAGAGAGAGAGAGAGAGAGAGAGCAAACCTAAACAACCCTATAATTGCCCATTCTTTAAGTCTTTTTTCCGTGCTCTGAATGGGACGTGGGTAAGATCTCTCCCGCTGGGATTCCTCTTGCCTTCATCGCCTCCCCGCCACTCTGAGGGGGCGGAGCTCCAGGAGGGCGGTCATCGTCTCAGTGCCACTACTGATGCCAGCTGCCAGCACTGGCACAGATCCCATGTGACCAATGAGCAGCTGGCACAGATCCATGTGACCAATGAGCAGCTGGTACAGGGCTGAGCTGAGCAGGGGGGAGGGGCACAGAGAGGAGGGGAGGGGCACAGGGAGAGAACATTCTCCCCAACATGCTAATGCTATAATGAAGTTAGCTGTCTTTCATTTGTAACAGTTGTTGTGTGAGCAGGCCAAATCTGCAGGAATGTACACTGTAAATTCACATACAAAACATTTAGACCAGTCCGACCCCAACAGAAAACCATTTAACTCAGTCACATGTGACGCATCTGAGGTGCCTCCAGCTATTTATCTCCAGATGGCCAATTGATTTTCACAGGTAGCATCAGAAACCACACACACACACACACACACACACACACACACACACACACAGACGTACAATACATCTTAGCTATTTACTGTGTGCGTGCGTGTCCATCTACGACAGAGGATAATGTCTCTAATGACTGCATCCACCGACTTCTTAACCTACACTCCCACTGTCCACCTAGCTCCAGCCTGAGGGAGGAATGATTGGCAGGTCGAGGGCGGAGCTACCTCAGCCTTCCTGCTCCATTCCTCAGTTCTGTTTGTCCAGCAAGGCACTGGTACCATGCCAACCGCCCAGCCATTCCATTCCACTCTGCTCATTAGAACCCGGAGGGCTGCCGTGGCAACCGCAGGGTCTATTAGCGGGAATGGCCGCTCCGCTCTGGAAACGCGGCGGTCTGCAGTGCTGAGGGCAGTGGAAAAGTTTTCCAGCAAATGTCATTAATGTCATTTTTTTTTTTCTCAAAGCACGTCCAAGTCATCCAGGCAGTTTGCGTGCTGTGGCAGCGTTTGAGCGGCCCCACACAGCGCCGGGCTGGGTGTTTAACGGGGAATGTGATCTTAATGATGCCTTTCAGTTCAAATATAGCAAATGCTTGAGGTGTGAGTAACGGATTTCATCACGGTGATGCTGCAACAATATTTTGCTTCTCCTTCCCGGTATTGTGATGTTTGACTCAAACGCCCTGTTTTTATAGTCTCATTTAAAATCAATATTGACAATACATCGCCTGGGTAGCAATGGAAAATAATCCCCAGAAATAGAAAAAGAAAAAAAAAAAACCCAAACTAACACAGGACGGGGGGACATCGGTTAGAGGACACCTTCATTCCGCACCAGCTGCGGACAAAGAGACAGACTCCCCAAAAGACGGAGAAGACAAGGGAGTATACGAAGTAGTGTGAGCCAGTCCGGCCGAAAACCCCACGTAGAGGAACGGACGTTAGCAGGGGGAAGAATCACTGTGAGAACAGAGGGGTGGAGGAAATATGATCCAAAGGCTTCACCACCACCACCTCCAGCACATGCGAGGTACGAGGCGTGAGGTACGAGGCGCGAGAGGCACCCCGCCAGGTCTGGCCGCAGTTTGAACCCACCCCAGCTGGGCCGTGAGTGGCAGCTGGCTCCCGAAAGGTCACGGCCGCGTGACGGGCCAATCGTCACACAAGAGGCAGGACATAACGCAGAGGACAGGAGGTTACTGGGGGGAAGAGCTGTCCGTCAAAGCGCAATCTCCTTGTGGATAAAAGGACCCATGAGGAGATTCTGAGACAACAGTGCTGTGACTTCAACATGACCTTGGAGTTTTTAACAACATAGTGAGCATGCATACTAACAACATAGTGAGCATGCATACTAACAACATAGTTAGCATGCATACTAACAACATAGTTAGCATGCATACTAAAAAGGTTCCTCTATTGAAGCACCTAAAATGGCCTCCATGTTTGGGGGATCTCTGGAATTATTAGAGATGCTCATATGCTCGTTAACAGCAGTGACGTGACATTTGAATCAGGTCTGGGCAAATGCATTGGTTATGCAGGATCACAGCTGTTATCCTGACTAGATTTAAACTACGTGGTAAACAATGTGAGCACCCACCATGTTTGGGGATCAGTGTCAGTTCCTACATGTCTCATAGCCAATTAGAAAGCTGTGCAAAATGATCAAATCAAAGCTAGCAGGGTTTCTAGATGGGGTTCTGCTACATATGAAACCAACCTGCTCCGAGAAACATAAAAAAACTTCAAAATCTTAAATAATCTCAATCTCTAAAACAGATCTGACCAGAGCTCTTTCCTCCCCTTCCAAACGATCCTACACAACTCCGAGCCCCTACCGAGCCGTACGTTTCTGGCTCAGTTCCCAGCTCATCTTCAAAACAGACATACTAAACTCATTACTTTGTTTATACGCACATCCACATTGACTAGATTAAAAATGACAGGGTGAATTTCTTAGGCTTCTAAAAAAATAATAAACCTCGGACGCTGTGATCCAGAGACCTTCTCCGCTGCAGGTTCCTGAGCAGCAGGGCGGTAGCAGCTGTCAGCCAGCGTTAACTGACCCTTGGTCTCCACGGCCAGACACGTTCCACCGCCCCTCACGCTAAACCAGGGCTACGGCCAAGAGCCACGCAGGCGGCACACACCACAGTTCACGCGTGCTTGCCACGTGAGATGAACGGAGCACATTTGTCTTGTAGACAACACCGAACTAACAGCACACACACACACACACACACACACAGACGAGTGTGTTCAGAGAAACGTCATGAAAAGATTGGCCTGTGTTTTATGCAATTCTGGCAGAGATAAGTACTCCACGAGGAGCTTTACCAGTGCTAGTGGGAGAGTAATGGAAGGAAAACTCAGAAAGAGAGATCCAGGACGAGAGAGAGAGATCCAGGATGAGAGAGTGAGAGAGAGAGAGAGAGAGAGAGAGAGAAAGAGAGAGAGAGAGAGAGAGAGAGAGACCGACCCAGGACGAGGATCACCATCTTTAAAATTCAACACAGTAGGCTTACCTGAACCAAGTTACCCACCACACACACACATACACACACACACACTCACACACATACACACACACACACACACACACACACACACACACACCACACACACACACACACACACACACACACACACACACATACACACACACACACACACACACACACACACTTATACTCAAACACAAATTGATTTGAAAAGTGATTTCACTGTCTCCTGCCTGTTAAATAGGGAGGAGAGAAGGGGAGATGTTGGTAAGAGCCGGGGGGGGGTTGATGGTTAACAGCTGTGTGGTCCTGTGAACCCCTGCAGACAGGAACAATGCACATACACAGCAATGCAGCCAAGGAAGACTCAACACAATCACAACAGGCAGAGTTCACATGAGAAAGACGGTGTCTGCTCGGCCCAAGTGTGAACACTAAACCAGCATGCAGTCTGGCCTCTCTCAGCTTAGTTATGAGCTGCTTCTCAGATACATGCAACCACTGCGAAAATGTGAAAAACACAGCACAGCTACAGACACTTAAGACGGAGGAACTTATGGCGAACAATCACACACACTGAAATTCACTTGGTCTGACCACTGGAGAAATCCCAGCGTAAGTCCTTCATACAGAACTCCCACTACACAACAAGCACTTATGTTTCATTTGGCCATGGGCTCAGCAGGCCATCTCCGTGCATGGCTGCAGACTCCACAGGCACCAGCTTAATTGTTTCCTTTGAGGGCAGAAAGGATTAGATCAGATGATGGGGAAGGTTCCGGAACCGGCGGGGATCCCTGGGTTGCCGACCCCAATGCAGACGCATTTAGCTGCTCTGGGCTACGATGGCCGCAGGCAAGGCTCTCCTACAATGTCACGGCCCGACTCATGGAGTCGCCATGGTCTGACTGTTCTGGGACAGTACAGGAGTTCAAACTCACTGCTGGAACCAGAGAGTGAATTCAAACCACTCTGAAGCTATGAATCCTGACTGGCCGTGTATGACAACTGTATGAAAGAGTTGCAGAATCCAGAAGCGATGAAGTTGAGGATGATGAAATTAGTCATGAGGATGAAGGCAGCCTGAGTGGGCGGGGCGTAGGCGGAGTTGTTTACTTATCTTCATACTGTGAGCGAAGTCTGACTAGGTGACAATGCAGTCATACCCTTAGATCAGACAAACACCAACACCTCCTGTGTGGTTACAGGGGCTAAGAATGACAGTGGTATGTAAAGGTCAGTACAAACTTCAACAGTGCAAAGAGGTTCCATATGCAGAGTGGGTGAGGAGAGTGAGTTAGGAGAGTGATTTAGGAGAATGGGTGAGGAGAGTGAGTTAGGAGAGTGAGTTAGGAGAGTGATTTAGGAGAATGGGTGAGGAGAGTGAGTTAGGAGAGTGATTTAGGAGAATGGGTGAGGAGTGAGTGGAGAGTAGGAGAGTGAGTTAGGAGAGTGATTTAGGAGAGTGGGTGAGGAGAGTGAGTTAGGAGAGTGAGTTAATAGCAACCATTCAATATTTTAGGAATAAAACTCACAGTATGTGCAAGTGCTTCTAAGGCCAAATCCAATATGTTCAATCTACACTGCAGAACACAGGTACTCTGTGTGATAAATTATTTATAAGTGTGTGTGTGGTTCATGTTACAAAGGTACATGCATTTAGCAGTGAGCAATGT
>NC_135214.1:34300953-34363391 GCF_052324685.1 Brachyhypopomus gauderio | reverse complement strand
TAGCGCTATCTAGTCTGGGTCCCAGCCGCCTACCTAGCCACCAAGGTAAAACGGGTCCGCCCATTTTAACAGTCGTGCAGGCGAGGAATTATTCCGTTTATGTTGAATCAAATCTGATTTTATTCCTTATTTGGGGCCCTCCTTATACATACCTTGCATATTTTAACCATTCCAAGTTTAATCAGTTATTTGCCAGCACAGTTGGCCAAATTCTCAAGCAATAATCCGTAGCTAATGCCTGTCCCTAACTATATGCAAAACGCAGGCTAAATATTCTAGTATTTCTGTATCGTTGTGACAGGTGCATATAACCCATTTTTCGTTAGAAGTTCTCTGTTAATGGAGACAGCTAACGGTGTTGGAGATACTAGTCCCAGGTACCAATGCATCTGGCACTAGCTGCACACGTGTGATGGAGCCGAACAGACTCCTGAATGTTCTCCATGATCGTAGATGTAGGCCTACATACCCCTGTTTCCTGTGTGGTCATGGAGGGGAAGCAAACGCTGGCCTTTCTTAATTTGTTAGCTACAAGTTAATAACGTCTGTAATAGGGATTTGGGGTTAAAAGACCTGTCGAGCGTGTGCTGTAAAACGCAGCCTCGTCGCGCTTGCTGACTGGATGTCAGTAAATAAACTTTACATCAGTGGGAAGGTCAAAATTCACCGACTGTAAAGGAAACGCCTTCGCGTGCGAGAATACAGCTGAACACCCGTGATAGACGCGGTCCAAACGGACCGTGATCGGTGCTGAGTAACGAGGCATGTTGGACCAGGAATAGACAATTTCAGCACATGCTGCCAGTCTGATATAAACGATGGGGTCACTAATTGGTGGAGAGCTGTCCGGACCTCATGTTTTCTGCGTACTCAGTATAACTCAACACTCTCGGGCTGCTCCACGCCCAGCACCCCCCCCCCCCCCCCCCCTCCATACCCCCCCTCTTCCCACTATCTTCTTTGATCTGGTCCCTTTAGCTCGTCAGCCAGTCCTCGGCTCTGGGTGGTTTAGGTTCACGTTTTCACGTTTCTGCTGTAACACACTTGCGGGGCGGACAGTAACCTGCGCAGTAGGGACGTCCTTCAGGGCCGAGGCTGGTTAACGCTGGCCTAGATAGTGCGCGTTTAGATGTTGGAGCGCGTGTCCCAGGAGGCGCACAGCTGCGCTTCACCGTCGGCTGTGCCGCGGGCGGCCGATGGCTCTGTGGGGAAGGGGAAGACTCCCTCCTTACCTCTGCACAGTGTCCGCCGGGCTGCTGGGGGGGCAGGAGAGACAACGCAGCTCTCTTCTCCAGCTATGTTAAGAATGGCAAGTAGTTTGAAACAAGGTAATGGCAGGTTTAATATATACGCTTCCCAGGATGTAGAACAGGGCTAGTGCAGTGAGAGAGAGAGAGAGGTGCGTTTGATACACAGTGAATAAAAATAAAGAAGTAAATGTTTAAAACGTGGAACATATTGAGTTGGTCTCTTTGGTGTGGCAGTTGTATAGACGCTCAGCTTTAGGTGTTTTGCTTATACTGGGAAAGAACGTGAAGGGAAAGGGGTCAGTGACCTCTGACCTCCGAGTGATCTGCTACACAGTTCACGGTGCCTCTCTCATTCGAGATTAAAACTGGGACTTTAAACCGATATGCATCTGTTTATGCATGAAAGAAAATGCTACACCTTAAATTAAAACTATTTAATGACAGAAGGCTCTAATTGAACGTTGTCTGACTTGTCTTTTTGAAGAATCATTTACAGGAAAGTCCCTGGTGTTAACTCCTGATTGGTTCCAACGGCTCTTACAGTGTTAAATGAACTCCTGCAGCTTTAAACATGGGCCCAGAGGGAGCCCAGAGGAGTTAATTTGGCCGTGGAGATTTTTGTGCCTTAACCTTTAATTAGAGGAATGTGCAACTGTTCAAAGTGCTTCTTCTTCTGTTTTCTCAGGATCAGTTTGATAACCTGGAGAAACATACACAGTGGGGCATCGAGTTTGTAGAGCGCTACACCAAGTTCGTGAAAGAGAGGTCCGAGATCGAGATGAGCTATGCCAAGCAAATGAGGTATGAGGAGAGGGTGTGTGTGTGTGTGTGTGTGTGTGTGTGTGTGTGTGTGTGCAGCGTTGACGTTTCTCTTGCCACACACGCTTTGATTTACTGCTTGAAAAAAACAAAAAAGGCTTAGGTCGCGATAGCAGTCTGAAGAAACTGCTACTTGATACAGGTGGTCCGATCTCAAAATCTGAGTCACCAAGGAACTCAGCATTATCGCAGGATGATGTAGATTATGAAGCGATTTTAAAGGTCATGACTTTTATTATTGTAAGTCAATGATGACCATTTCATAGGGGCTCGTTGTTGTTTACGCGCTTACATCAGGACCGCCCACGTGTTCTGTGTCCGCACACAGGACTCCCTGCTCACGCTGACCAGCAGCACAAGCGTGAATCCTTGTGGCGTAAGCACCACAAATCAGTTTTTATTCAATGGTGACAAAATCACATTAGATTAGATATTACTCATTCTAGCCTGTTTTGAACAAAGACTCTATTCACTATTCACTGAAGAACATACTGAACATATTAAGCTGGACATGTTACATGCCAAGTGCACATTGCCATGGTTACAAGGGTTGCTACGGCATTGACCCACATTCTACTAGTCACTCTCTGGTGGGTCAGTGGTTTAGAGGTGAGTGAGCCAGTGACTAGTGCGCTGATGGACTGGTCCCCATAGAGAGGAGAGACTCACAGACGTGCATGCGCCTGCACGTACACACATGCATACACACACACACACAAACACACACACATACACGCTGCACATTTCAGCTGCAAACCTTCTGAATTCATAATTACACACCCAGCTGGGGCTTACTGCTGTTACATTGAATGTCCAGAAGCACAACACACAGACCCTTTCTGTGTGTGTGTGTGTGTGTGTGAGAGAGAGAGAGAGAGAGAGAGTGTGTTGGTCCCATACCCATATGAGAAAATCCATCTTTTACAGCAAGTTGTCAGTCAGTGCTTTGATATTCCTGCGAAGCCTGCCACACTATATTAGTACGGCCCCTGGCTGAGGGGAGGGTCTAATGTCTCTCTCAAACTCGTTACTCAGTGCTTAACAAACAGTAAGGATTTATCTGACACAAAGTACCTGTTAGCATTGACCCGTCTCCCCCTCAGAAACAATAGTGGTTTACGAGGGCACCGGGGGCCCGTGGTTGTTGCCGGGGGTCTGGGTTTGGTCCAGCAGCTCCTGACGTTCTGCTGAGCAGAGCTTCCAGAGCAGGTGCTGGTGTTGATGTTTCAGCCCTTGGTGAGCTCACGGGGAGACAGGAAGCGGCACCATCGGTGCGGCTTTGGCAGGGGGCTGCGGGATAGTGATCTGCCTAGCAACATCTCAGCCTATGGGGAGGTACAGTGGCGGGTGTGCATGGAGACAGAGAGAGGGAGAGTGAGGGAGGGGGGGAGAGAGAGGGAGGGAGGTGGAGAAAGAGAGCAAGGGGGAGAGTGGGAGAGTGAGTGAGATGCAGACAGACAGAGAGAGATGTAGGCAGAGAGCAGCGAAAAGAGGGAGGGAGAGAGAGAGAGCAATGCAGAGGTTGAGAGAGAGAGAGAGAGAGAGAGCACTGCAGACTGAAGAAGGGGTGGTACTGTCAGGATCATGAGCTCTGTGGGCCCCTTTTCACATGCATATGAATGAGTGAGTGGAGTCCTGTGTGTAGGACAGGGCTCCTCCAGGACGTCTGTCTGCCGCACATGGACACCACTGTCTGTCCTGCCCACACGGATTAACTGGAGTCAGCAGTGTGAATGAGAGCTCTTGTCTGACGGCAGGATCAGTGTTGTGGTGGCTACAGCAGTAGGTCTTGTTTGCATTTCACCATGTAATTGCTGTAATACATAATATATTAAGGTTATAAAAAAATTGTGTGAATTAAAAAAAAACATCCTCTGAAAAAACTAAGTTGACACAGTGTATGGAAATGAAGGATAAACCTCTCTCTCTGTAAACCTGTGTTATCAGGTGTTATAAGCTCAGTTGCATATATAAAATATATTTAAAAATATCATGCTTATAAATACATTCTATAAATTATTCAGATTATAAATAGTTATTATTAAAATTATTATATAACTGTTTATATGTATTTATAAGCATAATATCTAATTGTCTTTTAAAACCTTATACCACAGATGACACAGGCTTACAGAGAGAGATAATATATTATCCATCCATCTATTGTCCGATTTATCCGGGTCGCGGGGGCAGTAGCCTAAGCAAGCCTAAGTTTCCCTCTCCCTAGCCACCTCTTCTAGTTCCTCTGGGAGGATACCGAGGTGTTCCCAGAACAGGACATAATCTCTCCAGCATGTCCTGGGTCTTCCCCAGGGTCTCCTCCCAGTTGGACATGCCTGGAGCACCTCCATAGGGAGGCGCCCAGGTGGCATCCAGACCAGATGCCCGAACCACCTCAGCTGGCTCCTCTCTATGTGGGCAGCCCTGGCGGAGTACAACTCCCACCGGGAACCAGTCAGACTTACTGCCGGCAATGCGAACCAAGCTCCTGCTCCGTTTGTACAGGGACCGCATAGCCCATAGCAGCGGGCCCCGTACCCTCTAGTCCTGGAGCACCTCCCCAGAGGAATCCCTAAGGAACACAGTCGAATGCCTTCTCCAAATCCACAAAACACATGTGGACTGGTTGAGCAAACTCCACTGCACCCTCTAGGACCCTCGCAAGGGTGAAAAGCTGGTCCAGTGTTCCACGACCAGGACGGAACCCACATTGTTCCTCTTGTAACTGAGATTCGACTATCGACTGGACTCTCTTCTCCAGAACCCCTGGATAGACCTTACCGGGGAGGCGGAGGAGTGTGTTCCCCCGATAGTTGGAGCACACCCTCCGCTCCCCTTTCTTAAAAAGGGGAACCACCACCTCGGTTTGCCAGTCCAGAGGCACTGCCCCCGATGTACACGCGATGTTGCGAAGATGTGTCAGCCAGGACAGTCCCACAACATCCAGAGCCTTAAGGAACTCAGGGCAGATCTCATCCACCCCCCAAGCCTTGACGCCAATGAGTTTCACAACTACCCTGGTCACCTCAGCCCGAGTGATGGGCAAACCCCTGTCTGCTTCCTCTATGGAAGACATGATGTTGGGATTCAGAAGATCCTCAAAGTATTCCTTCCACTGCCTAATGACATCCCCAGTCGAGGTCAGCAGGTCCCCAGCACCTGGGAACCGCTTTCCCCTCCTGAGTTGCCTGACGGTTTGCCAGAATCTTCTCTGAGCCAATCGAAAGTCACTTTCCATGGTCTCACCGAACTTTTCCCACACCCGAGTTTTTGCCTCCGCAACGGTCAAAGCCGCTTGGGCCTCCTGTACCCGTCTGCTGCCTCTGGAGTCCCACTAGTCAACCGGGCCTGATAAGACTCTTTCCTCAGCATGAGGGCCTCCCTTACCCGAGGTGTCCGCCATCGGGTTTGAGGATTGCCACCACGACAGGCACCGACAACCGACAATTATATAACTTAATATATTATTATTATACAAATAAAAATAATAATACAAACAATATGTGTGTGTGTGTGTGTGTGTGTGTGTGTGTGTGTGCGCCTGTATATGTATATGTATATGTGTATAAACTGCTCAAAAACACTAAATAACACATCTGTAACGTTGCAGAAGCAACGGAGCGAGGAGACGGACACAATCGCTGAGAGGAGCGAGATTTATTAAAGGGAATACCATACTCGTCGTCAGAAAGCCAGGCAGGGTCGATCACAGGAGGGCAGTCCGAATAACAGAGGAACACAGGCATACTGAACACGACGGGGGAACAAAGACAACTCACGAGCAAGATGCATACAGTGAACAGAAAGCACAAAGCGACAGCATGAACAAATGGATAGACAAAATCACGGATGACACGACTGGGGAATGACGGGACTTATATACATAGAACCAAACTAGGGACAGGTGGTGACAATGACACAGGGGCGTGGTAACAAACGAGGAATCAAAATAAACGAGCAGGGCGGGACAAACAGGCAGGGAACACAGACATGAGGGAACCCAGAGTGACAGCTATGAGAGGGGGCGTTGCCCTACGTGACAACATCCTAGATGTGTTAGGTGAATGTTCTCCTGATGAATCTCCTTCCAGACCTGGATTAAAGGGTCAGTCAACTTCTGGACAGTCTGTGGTGCAACGTGTCTTTGGTGGATGATGTCCCAGATGTGCCCGTTTGTTTTCAGGTCTGGGGAACGGGCAGGCCAGTCCATAGCATCAATGCCTTCATCATGCAGGAATTGTTGACACACTTCAGCCATATGAGGCCACACATTGTCATGCCTCAGAAGAAACCCCGGGCCCACTGCACCAGCATATGGTCTCACAGTGGGTCTGAGGAACTCATCCTGGTACCTTATGGTAGTCAGGGTACCTCTGGGTAGCACATGGAGGTCTGTGCAGCCCTACAAAGAAATACCTCCCCACACCATTACTGACCCACTGCCAAACCGGTCATGCTGGAGGATGTTGCAGGCAGCAAAACGTTCTCCACGGCGTCTCCAGACTCTCTCTGTCTGTCACATGTGCTCAGTGTGAACCTGCTCTCATCCGTGAAGAGCACAGAGCGCCAATGGCGAATCTGCCAATGTTGGTGTTCTCTGTCAAATGCCAGGGGCTGTAAGCACAAGCCCCACTTGTGGACGTCAGGCCCTCATACCACCCTCATGGAGTCTGTTTCTGACAGTTTGAGCAGAAACATGGATATTAGTGGCCTGCTGGAGGTAATTTTGCAGGGCTCTGGCACGGCTCTTCCTGTTCCTCCTTGTACAAAGGAGGAGGTAGAAGTCCTGCTGCAGGGTTGTTGCCCTCCTACGGCCCCCTCCATGTCTCCTGGTGTACTGGCCTATCTCCTGTAGACACCGCCTCTGTATATATATATATATTGTTAAAATCTGTATACCGTGTAATCACAATGGATAATTTCGTTTCCATTAAGTTGTGATACTGGGCGCTGAGAGAAGGACGAGGCACGAGTACGATCTTGCACACACTAACGTTACTTTAACGTTACACTAACGTTACTTTATTATATACACAAATAGTGCAGAAAGCGCACATAAAACACTCACACATCTACGTATATGACTGACAAAGACGAGCACGGGACACTGCGTGAACGCACATGAAATAGATAAACCACATAAGCCCAGAGTGTTCACGAGACGAGGTTAGACCGATGAACACAATCAGACACAACCACACCCTTGGAGATCCACAGACGCAGACGGCTAGACGTAGACAACATAAACACACCCCAAAGGGGAGGGGTCAGGGGCTGTAGCGTGACATAATTATGCAAATTTAATAGGCAGATTTCTTTTTTTTCCTAGACAAAGGTATTACACTTAAAGGTATTACAACAGGAGAAAGCAGATAAAGTGTAGGATGCTGTGTAAGTGGAAGCAGGATTGCCTATGGTATCAAAGGAATGTAATGTATTATGTGTTGGTCACTGACTGGTGTCTCTGCTCTGATCATAGAAATCTCTCCAAGAAGTACCAACCCAAGAAGAACTCGCGCGAAGAAGACGAGTACAAGTAAGACATGTTTCCTGTCTGCATTTCCACTTCACCGCACGTCTGCATAGAGATCATTCTGAGAAATGAATATATTTTAATGCAAAACCACTTTGCGGCAATTTCAGTTAATTAATAGGCAGATAACTCTGCTGATAACTAGTTTATCATCATTCTCGTCACGGTAATGATTATTATTTATCCTGTTTTCTCCTGCAGGGTTTAATATGCTTCCATCTCCTGTCCTGTTGCAGCTCACTGTAGAACTTGACTGTTGGCTGCTCAATTTTCAGGAGTGTTAGAGCATCAAACATGACCCTGTTAGAGTAATGCCAGCTCAGAGGTCATGACCCTGTTAGAGTAATGCCAGCTCAGAGGTCATGACCCTATTAAAGTAATGCTAGTGCAGGGGTCATGACCCTGTAATAGTAATGCAAGTTCAGGGGTCTTCCATGCCTGGTGCTGTGGAGCTCTGCTGTGATGCTGTGTTTCTCGCTCTCTCTCTCTCTCTCTCTCTCTCTCTCTCTCTCTCTCTCTCTCTCTCTCTCTCTCTCTCTCTCTCTCTCTCTCCCTCTCTCTCCCTCTCTCTCCCTCTCTGCTCTGAACGTGACATCAGGTACACGTCCTGCCGAGCTTTCCTCATGACCCTGAACGAGCTGAACGACTATGCTGGGCAGCATGAGGTCATTGCTGAGAACCTCTCCACACAGATCATCTCAGAGCTGACACGCTACATCCAGGAGCTCAAGGCAGAGCGCAAGGCGGTATGACCGTGCAAATTCATGTTCAGGGGGAAGCGTGTGTGTGTGTGTGTGTGTGTGTGTGTGTGTGTGTGTAGATAAAGAATGTCAAATATGTTATAATTTTGATGAACATTTCATGACGTAGCACAGCCACATGTGGGCCAGGCGTTGGGGTCACTGGAGTGGGAGGAGCAGACACCCCCCACTCTCAACCCCACTGAAGGGCCTCTGTTTGAGTGAGCCGGGCTGAACCAGAACCACCAGGCTGGGGGAGGGAGGGAGACATGACCACACAAACACAGGCTAGCTCGTTTGTGAACCCCTGATGGCACACACGGTTTTGTTGTGCGTTCAAGCGCCTGGGAGCGGGAAAGTGCCCTTTATGTACCTCACAGAACACACAACGGCATCCTGGGAGTGGGAGGGGTCAAAGAGGAGTGGGGCGGAACAGTTAGTGACGCCAGCCGGTCGCAGCACCACGACCTCTGGGACCTAAGCAGACGTTTTTGTTACAATAAGAACGTTGTGGGTTTGGGATTCTTCTGTTTGGGGCAGAATGCACTGTGGCTTTGTTTCAGATGGGTTCACATTTCATCTGCTCAGCTGGGCTGGAGATGGAGTGTCTGTCTCCAGCATTGTCTGGGCCAGGCTGGGTGGTGTAGCGTTTGTTGTGTCATCAAAAATCAGGACAGCTTTTAATAGTGCCCAGCAGAAACAACACTTCCTTTCCTGTTCAGAGATGAAGTTTAGGTTCCTCATGTTGATTAGGGTTAGGCCTGCCCTGTACCCATTAGGATGGTTCCCATTAATATGGTGTTTTTATTTTTGTTTGTGTACGAGGCAAATATAAGGGACTGTGGTACAAAACGTTGATCTTTTCTTTCTCCTTAACTTCTCTTTCTCCTTATTGTCTCTTTCTCCTCATCGTCTCTTTCTCTAGCATTTTCATGATGGCCGCAGAGCCCAGCAGCATATTGAGAACTCCTGGAAGCAGCTGGAGTCGGTGAGTCTCCCACACACACACACACACACACACACACGCACACGCACACACAGGTGAAATTCAGACAGGCCTTTTCCACACACACACTCACACACACACACACACACACACACACACACACACACACACACAGGTGAAAATCAGAAAGGCCTCTCCCACACACACACACACACACACACACACACACAGGTGAAATTCAGACAGGCCTCTCCCACACATACACACACACACACACAGGTGAAATTCAGACAGGCCTCTCCCACACACACACACGCACACAGGTGAAATTCATACAGGCCTCTCCCACACACACATACAGGTGAAATTCAAACAGGCCTCTCCCACACACACATACAGGTGAAATTCAAACAGGCCTCTCCCACACACGCACACAGGTTAAATTCAGACAGGCCTCTCCCACACACACACACAGGTGAAATTCAGACAGGCCTCTCCTACACACACACAAACACACACAAACAGGTGAAATTCAGACAGGCCTCTCCCACACACACACAGGTGAAATTCAGACAGGCCTCTCCCACACACCTCCAGGTGAAATGCAGTATTCCATTACAGAAGGTTTCATGTTCATGCCACCATGAGCAGCTTTGACCAATAGCCCAGCTCCATGTCCAAGCAACATGCTTATGTCTGATCAAACATCAGAACTGTGCAAGGGTGCACTGAGCTTCTTTCTCCTCCATGTGTCCACGTGTCTCCTCATCGTTTACATTCTCAGCACCTCTCACACAGCTCCGCTCTGTACGATGCTCTGATTGTATTGGTGCCGCCCTAAAGCCTTCGGCCAAGCCGTTGGTGTGATGCTTCCTCTGCGTCGGCCTGCTGGTGGTTAACGAGGCGTTCTGGTCTCACACAGAGCAAACGCAGGTTCGAGCGGGACTGCAAGGAAGCTGACCGAGCCCAGCACTACTTTGACAAGATGGACGCTGACATTAACGTGACCAAGGCGGATGTAGAAAAGGTAAGCCCAGTGCTGGTTGCCAGACATTCCCTCTCTTAACCCCCCCCCCCCCCCCCCCCCCCCCCCTCGCCCCACCCCACCCGTATTTGGTCTCCTCCTCTAGTGAGCCAAGATTCTTCATCTCCCAGCTCTAGGCTGGACTGTAGGGAGACACTGTTTCTTCTGCGGTGTGGTTGGGCTAGTGTCTTCATGGTAGTGATGCACTTGGCTTTCATTCAGATTGACCTCCCTGCACCCCTAGAACATCTGACTCCTCCTCCCATCAGCCAGAGCCCCTCCCCCTCTGGGTGTGTGCCGTGAACCCCTGCAGGGAAATTGGACAGTTGTTGGAACCTAACTGGCTGTGGACAGTTTTACAGGCCATGTCATCAGTCCTTTTGATTCATATGAGCGGATTTGCACTGGCAAGAAATACACTACTGTACTATTAAATGGACTGCCTGTTCAATTCGTTTGATTTTATAGTACTTACCAGAAAAGGAATCACCAAGGTGACTCGAGTGGTAATTATAAATCACACTGAAATTGTACAGTATTGCTGCTGTTTAGGGCGGTTTTGAAAAGTGCAAAATCTTCTGTGTCCACTCAGTCCTGGTTCAGAGGCACCTAGCAGCCCCCTCCATTACAACATGGCAGTTACTGAGGAATTAGTCAGAAGGATGGGTATCATTTTATGAAAAATAAACATCTCTGCATCTTCAGACTTCAGCCTTCAGACTTTCATTCTCCGAATGAAAATTGCGGTTCGGCTAATACATTGGAGTATTTCTCACGTTCTGCGCAGCGGTGCTGAGTGTTTTAGGACTAATGGAACTAATGGACTGTGTTTCTGTTTCTTAACATGTCTCAAAGCGGTGTTCACTCAAGGTAGGTCCACAACCACGAGTCGTCTCTGTCTGTGGGGAACTGTTAACCTGTTCACTGTGCACCCATAGACATCCGCACCAGCGTAAACGTGTCTTTAGCGGACGGTCTGTCCTCTGTCCAACTCTCCTGCTGTAAACCCTCCCCGTGAGACAGGACAGGTGCCACACATTCGAACTGCCTACTGAAGGCACCTTTCAGCACATCATCAATATTAACTCTTCTCATTACCAATTAGGGCGATCTTGTTACAGAAAAAAACAAATTGTGTCACCAAATCCCGTGATTTAAGTGGCAGAAGTAGTCAGTGCTTCCTAACGGAGTCGCTCCGGGCTGTGGGCGCAATCAGCCAATCTCTGTCCGTTTTCTGTGCTGTGTGTCTTGGCCTTTGTGTGCTGGTGTTGTGCATGCTGTATGACGGCGGTCCTTTTCGGAGTCCTCAGCCAATCAGGCTTCGTCTCATTCGTGCGTGTTGTGTCCGTGCGCTACGACTGCAGGCGCTGTGCGTTCCTCTCCTGCGCCGTTACTCCTCCTGTTCTCCGTCTTCTCCTGGCCCTCCTTCTGCCTCTCCTGCTGCCTCCATGATTAGGCCTTAGAAGCTACGCCCTGGGCGTTGGGGTTTGTGTGGGGTTGGAGACATGGGCCTCTGCTGTTGGATCCTGCAGGCGTTCCCGTAGTCACTGTTAACAAGTTACTGTGCAGTGCTCCAGTGCTTGAGCGGTAATTCCCGAAGCAGGCTTCACGGACAACCCACGTCCCATAACTCATCTGCAGCCGGAGAGCTCTGACGATCCACCAATCCATCGTTTAGACAATCTGGTCTTACGCTTGCTTCGTGAAATACCCCCCCCCCCCCCCCCCACACCCCCCGTTTCGTAAATAGACTGCATGATATAATGTGAATTTCTGTGGTTCTTTTTTGAGCTGTCGCTTCCGTTTTGTGTTTGGTTGGGTGGATTGTTTGAAGTGTTTCCCTGGGTTTCCTCCCACAGCTGTGAGGCTGAAGGCCCCTTACACGCAGCTGCTCTGGGCTGTCACAGCTCAGCAGCTGTGCCGTCCGTCCGTACCACCTGGTCTCCTCTCTTCTTCTCACCTGTCCTGACTTTCAGTCCCAGGCCGCAGCTGAAGTGTTCTGCACTGCTAAAGCACTGTTTGACTCCAGTGTACATGTTTGTTTATCTGTTTGTTTGTTTACATGTATTCTACAGCAATGCCGTGCAAAGGATGTACATTTACACATGTACTTGTTGAACATGCTCTTTATTACCTTTCTGTCTCTCTCCCACCCTCTCTCCCTTTGTCTCTTTCTTTGCCTCTCCTTCTCTCTCTGTTTCCCCCTCTCACCTTCTCTCGCTCCCTCTCTCTGCCTCTATTTCTCTCTTTGTTTCTCTCCCTCTCTCTTTCTCTCCTCCCTCTCTCTGTTCCTCCCTTTCCCTCTCTCTCTCTGTTTCTCCCTCTCCCTCTCTCTCACTGTTTCTCCCTCTCTCTCTCTCTCTTCTCCCTCCCTCTCTTTCTCTCTCTTTCTTTCTCTCTCTCCTCCCTCTCTCTCTCAGGCCAAACAACAGGCTCAGATAAGGCATCAGATTGCTGATGACAGTAAGAACGAGTATCTGTCCTACCTGCAGAAGTTTAATAAAGACCAACATGAACACTACTACACACTCATCCCACACATCTTCCAGGTGAGATGTTACACACTGACAAAACACTCAAATACTCCACACTCACACTCATATACTCCACACTCACATACTCCGCACTCACATACTCCGCACTCACATACTCCACACTCACATACTCCACACTCACACACTCCACACTCACATACTCCACACTCACATACTCCACACTCACACACTCCACACTCACATACTCCGCACTCACATACTCCACATTCACACTCACATACTCCACACTCACATACTCCACATGTGTGTGTATTTGCAGAGGATCCAGGAGATGGAGGAGCGGCGGATCGAGAGGGTGGGGGGGAGCATGCGTATCTACGCCGAGGCTGAACGTAAAGTCCTGCCCATCGTCACCAAGTGTCTGGACGGGATGACCAAGGCGGCCGAGTCCATCGAGCCAAAAATGGTGAGTGCATTCAGGCCAGCAGACCTGCACCTCGACCTCCTCTCAGACTCCCTTCCATTCGTTAAGTTACTATAATGAATGTAAAAGTAGACACAAGTTATTACATTACCTACTCATGGTTATTAATAAATGTGTAAAAGGATGCATTTTATTTTACACAATGATGTGGACTAATTTTTCTAATAAATAAATTGCTGGAATGTTCTGGTCCTCTTCCAAATCAGCGTGCGCTAAGAAAGCTCAGCAGACACATTAACGATGCACCGGCACAAAACGCTGACTCCATTACTCTGATTGCCAGGAGGGGCCCACTTTCATGCTAATGAGCCGTGGTGGTTGCTAGGCGTTGTCATGTAGGTTACTGTGAGTCACACAGCTGTGGGCGGAGCTGTCCTCTGACCAGCTCTGCGTAAGTGTGCGTGGATGCCGCTCACAGGGAACATGGTGGCTCTCGGCAGGTGGGACCCACACATGGCGAGGGGCCCAGTGGTTTGGCCCCCTGTCCTGGCGCCGTACAGCGCGGGCGTAGAGTCTCGGGGGTGGCAGGGGCGTAGAAACCCGCTGCAGAATTACCCTGCCTGATTCTCGCTGCTCCAGGTGTTGTAAGAATGAGCACATGTGCTCCACAGATAGTCCACAGTGTCCTCCACGAACAATGCCAGCATGGGTTGTGCCGCCACGTCTCCATGCTGACGGGGAACAGACGAATGGATCTGTGAAACAAGCAAAACTTCACATGCCATTTCTGTTATAGAAAATGCTATAGATTTTTAGATTGAAAATGCTATAGATTTTTAGATAGAGAAGCTATAGATTTTTCCGTGTGAAAAGCTCTGCTATTCATGTTGTGCAATACCTTTGCACATTTTTTAAGTTTTGAGGGTTTGCCTTCAGAATGAAATAAATAAGCAGCTTAAGAAATTTGATTAATTTTAACAAAACAGCAACAAAATGTAGTATGTAAATTGCTATGCAAATCAGACTGAAAACAGAGTGCATTATTTCTGCAGGCAGGAAGAAATTCTGGTGAAACTGGTGTATGTCGCCTGACCCACCCAGGCAGACAGATGAGGTCATGGTGTGTTTGCATCATGCCATCACGCCAACGGATCAGTCTGAGTTCAGCCGGACTGACCAGAACCCCATGTAGATCCTGGACTTAGCACTAATCTCCTCGGTATCTCTCTCTTTCTCTCACTACAGCAGCAGGTCCCAACTCCAGTCTGTGTGGGCTGGAGACCAGGATATCACTTCAGTCACTGCTTAGATACACCTGTTTCTTTCTGCTGATTACCTGATGAGTTGAGTCTGGTGTGTTTGCACAAGAAGACCACCAGGGGGTGCTGTGTTGGGCGCCGGGTTCAAGGCACAATGCTACCACATGTGTACTGAGAAGGAAAACACAAATTTCTTATCTCTTTCTTTGCACCCAGGACACCAAACAGGTTGTAGAGACGTACAAGTCAGGGTTTGAGCCTCCGGGGGACGTGGAGTTCGAGGACTACAGCGTGTCCATGAAAAGAGCCGTGTCTGAATCCAGCTTTCTAAACGCCCGCGGTGAGAGCCGTCGTAGGAGCCGGAGCAAACTGTGGCCTTTGATTAAGAGGAACAAGGTACAAACTGTGGCGTCCACTCTGTCTGGATGTGGCTAACTGTCTGGGAGTGGCTGACCGTCTGGGTGTGGCTAATTGTCTGGGTGTCGCCCTGACTCTGTCTGGGTGTGGCTGACTGTCTGGGTGTGGGCTTGACTCTGTCTGGGTGTGGCTAACTGTTTGGGTGTGGCCTTGACTCTGCCTGGGTGTGGCTGACTGTCTGGGTGTGGCCTTGACTCTGTCTGGGTGTGGCTGTGTTCTGCTGAAGTGTCAAATGGGTTCAGAAACTCTAAGTGAAGAGGGACAAGATGATCTTGACAGACACTTCAAAATCTCAAAGGCTCTCAATGCTGACCTCCCAAACATTGATGAAAGCTAGTCCAGAGGGGCCAGTCGTAAATCACTGCTGGAAATCTTTTTTAGTCTAGGATTAGGCTTAATCTGGTTCTGGGAAACAATCCCCAAGCCTATAAGATAATGGCAGGTGTAATCTTTGTGTCTGCAGTAACAGTTCTCTGACACGCTAACATGACCGTTAGCAAAAACAGACAAGGAGCAATTGACTGCATTATCGTCCACAGGCTGCAGAAAATGGCACCATCTGGTGGACACACTGTGTCAGCGCAACCCCATTACTCTGAGTAGGGACAACAGAATACACATAACCACACAGCTTCCCTGACAGGTCGGAACAGAATAGTTACATGATGAATGCTATCTGTTTAATAATTGATGTACTCACTGATATATCCTGAATCTGAAAAGTGAACAGTCTCAGACAGTCTCGCACCACCTACACCGCATTGGTGGACCAGGTGGATATTAAAAACAAGTAAAAGTGAAAACATGAGGCAGACAGAAACCGAGGAGCCAGAGTAGTTTTTTTTTACCAGACCGCAAACAGAAACATACAGCTCTTCTTCAACACGCCTGCCTGTGTTCAGTCAGCACACCTGTCTGTCTTCAGTCAACTCGTCTTTCTGTGTTTGGTCAACATCCCTGTCTGTTTTCAGTCAACACGCCTGTCTGTGTTCGGTCAACACGCCTGTCTTTTCAGTCAACACACCTGTCTGTGTTCAGTCAACACGTCTTTCTGTCTTCAGTCAACACGTCTTTCTGTGTTCGGTCAACATGTCTTTCTGTGTTCAGTAGGGGTGTGACGATAGTTCACAAGAACGAGACGAGATGAGATTTTAAGAACACTAAAATGACAAATTATATGACTGGACAACAGACTTTTATTTAACTTACACATGCATTTTGAAATGTTTTATTATAACTCTTAACATGCATGATGTAAGCATGAACTTTTAATAAACCTCTTCCTCTACAAATTGAAATTAAAATAAAATTTCATAAAAGATAAAATAAAATAAATAAAATTAAATATTTATCCTTTTTTCAATCGCAAACAATATTACAGTGAGTCTCCGCTTAACGACGGGGTTAGTGACTGAAAAGTCAGTCGTTAAGCGTGACTCTAGATTTTGATACGCTAAATCGTAAATACAGTAAAGAAAAAAACGAACAATGTTCTTGTGCGTACAGCATGAGAAAGAGCGATTGCGTTGCTGAGATGTGCTGCGGTGGAGGCTACGCTGCCTCAGCTTATCGTACACAACACTCCACTGTGCTGCCACTGCTCCTCCGAGCACCGCGCGAAATAAAAAAAAAAGTCGGTCGTAACTCTGGTCCGTCGTTAACCATACCTTTATTTTCATACAATGTTTGCATATGGTCCATGTCTTATCAGTCACTCTCTTTTATCATTTCCGCCATTTATTTATCTCTTTTAGCCATTTATCATTTCCACTGGGTACCCACAATGCTGCCAAACAAACGATTTGAAAGTGCATCTTCAATAGTAATACCTGTATTTTCCAACGTCATTCTGGCTGCTTGCTGGATCACAAATCCCGCGAGACAGATTTTTAACGCGACGAGAAATATCGCTGAGTTACATCTTGTGAGATCTCGTGACACCCCTAGTGTTCAGTCAACATGGCTGCCCATGTTCATTCAACACGTCTGTCTGTGTTCAGTCAACACGCCTGCCCAAGTTCAGTCAACACACCTGTCTTCAGTCAACACGTCTTTCTGTGTTCAGTCAACACGGCTGCCCGTGTTCAATCAACACGCCTGCCCATGTTCAGTCAACACACTTGGCCATGTTCAGTCAACACACCTCCCTGTGTACAGTCAACACGCCTGTCTGTGTTCGGCAACACGCCTGTCTGTGTTCAGTTAACACGCCTGTCTGTCTTCAGTCAACACATTTGACTGTGTTTAGTCAACATGGCTGCCCATGTTCAGTCAACACGTCTGTCTGTGTTCAGTCAACATGTCTTTCTGTGTTTGGTCAACACGTCTTACAGTGTTCAGTTAACACGCCTGTCTGTCTTCAGTCAACACGTCTGACTGTGTTCAGTCAACATGGCTGCCCATGTTCAGTCAACATGGCTGCCCATGTTCAGTCAACACGTTTGTCTGTCTTCAGTCAACACATCTTTCTGTGTTCAGTCAACACGCCTGTCTGTTCAGTTAACACGTCTGTCTGTGTTCAGTTAACACGCCTGCCCATGTTCAGTCAGCCTACCTCAGGGTTCTTTTTCTACACCTCAACAGTTCACTCTTGCCCGTGGTCTGTTTTAAAACATGGCCACAGGGCCACAGATCTGTGTTTTCCTCAGCTGTCTGTCTGTGTCCTCACCTCTCTCCTTCACTCTCCCTCCATCCCTCCATTCCTCCACGTGCTCTGTGTAGCTCATGTCGTTGCTGGCGTCGCCCCGTCAACCCCCGCCCCCTCCTCCCACGTCGCCCTCGCCCGAAGGTCTGGCCAACGGCCCCCAGTCGCCACAGCAACCCAAGGAGCCCCTGAGCCAGCGTCTGAATGACTTCATGAGTTCCAGACACAAGATCCAGTGCCTGAGGAGCCTCAAGCGCGGGGTAAGAGTCACGCTGAGCATCATGGGAAGTGTAGCTTCAGAAATGGAGAGAGCACATTTATTATTGCTTATTTTTTTTATTAAATGCGGTTTTGTTTGCTCTGTTAGACCAATAAATAAATACATTTAGTATTATTATTATTGTTAGTATTATTGCCAGTAATAATAACAAAGACATTTTTATACAGTACCTTTCACATTGTTCATGTTATTCATGTAAGCTGCTGGTCTTGCTGTGTGAAGGGGCTGATCTCAGGGAAACTGTCCTCTCTCTGTCCTCTGATCTGATGGAAACTGTCCTGTCTCTGTCCCTGATCTAATGGAAAGTGTCCTCTCTGTCCTTTGATCTGATGGAAACTGTCCTCTCTCTGTCCCTGATCTGATGGAAACTGTCCTCTCTCTGACCTCTGATCTGATGGAAACTGTCCTCTCTCTGTCCTGTAATCTGATGGAAACTGTCCTCTCTCTGTCCCTGATCTGATGGAAACTGTCCTGTCTCTGTCCCTGATCTAATGGAAAGTGTCCTCTCTGTCCTGTAATCTGATGGAAACTGTCCTCTCTGTCCTGTAATCTGATGGAAACTGTCCTCTCTCTGTTCTCTGATCTGATGGAAACTGTCCTCTCTGTCCTGTAATCTGATGGAAACTGTCCTCTCTCTGTCTCCTGTTCTGTTCCTGGTCTTTTGTCCCAGCTGTCGCTCAAGCTGGTAAGTGCATCACTTCTGCTATTATCCCACTCTCCATCTCCACCTCCTCCATTTCCTCCATCTTCTTCATCTCCTTTACCATCTCCACCTTCTCCATCTCCTCCATCTTCTCCATCTCCACCTCCTCCATCTTCTTCATCTCCTTTACCATCTCCACCTTCTCCATCATCTTCTCCAGCTCCACCTCCTTCATCTAATCCATCTTCACCATCTCCATCTTCTCCTTCTCCATCTCCTCCACCTTCTCCATCTCCAGCTCCTCCATCTTCTCCATCTCCACCTCCTCCATCTAATCCATCTTCACCATCTCCATCTTCTCCGTCTCCATCTTCTCCATCTCCTCTATCTACATCTTCTCCTCACACTCCACTGCTTTTCAGGGATTATTAGCAGCACAACAGAATGCTCTGTCTGACCTGATGTGGCACACAAACTGCTGGTGTGTTTGCTGAATATTCAAGTGTGTACAAGTATTCAAGTGTGAGCAGACAAGGGCGGAAAGTGTTTGACAGGCTGCATTAGAGACAGAGCTAAATGTAGTGCAGCCTGTTAGCACCATGTCTACGCCACCTGCTCCTTTCAGAGCACCGTACTGCCGTGAACTGGGAATAAGCAAATCTTCTCATCTTCACGTTTTTCACTTTTCATAAACTTTTTTTGTGCAAATGTGTGTGCAAATATTGCATGTGTACACGTGTGTGCATATTTGTGTACATGTGCATGATTGTGCGTGTGTGTGTGTGTGTGTGTGTGTCAGGGAACAGTCCAGGAGGATTACAGTCATTTACCCCCAGAACAGAGGAGGAAGAAATTGCAGGCCAAGCTTAATGACATCAGCAAGGAGATCCAGAAAGAGATGGATCAGAGGTACACACACACACACACACACACACACACACACACTCTGCTGGAGTCACCATGAAAATGCTGTAGTTTCAGCACTGGTCTGTTATGTGCTTCTCTTTCTCTCTCCTCAGGGATGCCCTGACTAAAATGAAAGACGTTTACATTAAGAACCCTCACATGGGCGACCCCAACAGCGTGGACCCGCGCTTGGAAGAGGTGCGTCAGAGCATCGAGAAGTTTCAGCTGGAGGCACACAAATATGAGGTGAGGCTTCTTCAACCATGGGAACACCTCAGCACCGCTCCACAATGCCGTTGCTCAATATACAATATACAACCACTAAAGTACAGACTTAAAGTACAGGATTTACCCATGATCGGACATAGCCTGGATGTGTTAGCGAGGGGTTGTGTTGGTGAGTGTTGTATTAGCGAGGGTTGTGCTAGCGAGTGTTGTGTTAGCGAGTGTGGTGTAGCGAAAGCTGTGCTAGCAAGTATTGTTTTATTGTAGGTTGTGTTAGATAGGGTTGTGTTAGTGAAGGTTGTGTTAGCGAGTGTTGTTAGTGAGTGTTGTGGTAGTGAGGGTTGTGTTAGCGAGTGTTTTTAGTGAGTGTTGTGTTAGTGAGGGTTGTGTTAGAGTGTTGTTAGTGAGGGTTGTGTTAGTGAGTGTTGTGTTAGCGAGTGTTGTTAGTGAGGGCTGTGGTAGCGAGAGCTGTGCTAGCAAGTGTTGTGGTAGTGAGTGTTGTGTTAATGAGTGATGTATTAGTGAGGGTTGTGTTAGTGAGAGTTGTGGTAGTGAGGGTTGTGTTACTGAGTATTTTTATTGAGTGTTGTGTTAGTGAGGCTTGTGTTAGCGAGTGTTGTTAGTGAGGGTTGTGTTAGTGAGGGCTGTGTTAGTGAGAGTTGTGTTAGCGAGTGTTGTTAGTGAGGGTTGTGGTAGCGAGAGCTGTGCTAGCAAGTGTTGTGGTAGTGAGTGTTGTGTTAATGAGTGTTGTGTTAGTGAGGGTTGTGTTACCGAGTCTTTTAAGTGAGAGTTGTGGTAGTGAGGGTTGTGTTACCGAGTCTTTTTAGTGAGTGTTGTGTTAGCGAGTCTTTTTAGTGAGTGTTGTGTTAGCGAGTGTTGTTAGTGAGTGTTGTGTTAGTAAGGGTTGTGTTAGCAAATGTTTTTAGTGAGGGTTGTGTTAGCAAGTGTTTTTAGTGAGGGTTGTGTTAGTGAGGGTTGTGTTAGCAAGTGTTGTTAGTGAGGGTTGTGGTAGCGAGAGCTGTGCTAGCAAGTGTTGTGGTAGTGAGTGTTGTGTTAATGAGTGTTATGTTAGTGAGGGTTGTGTTAGTGAGAGTTGTGGTAGTGAGGGTTGTGTTATCAAGTCTTTTTAGTGTGTGTTGTGTTAGTGAGGATTGTGTTAGCGAGTGTTGTTAGTGAGGGTTGTGCTAGTAAGTGTTGTTAGTGAGGGTTGTGCTAGCGAGTGTTGTGTTACCGAGTGTTGTGTTACCAAGTGTTGTGCTAGCAAGTGTTGTGCTAGCGAGGGTTGTGTTAGCGAGTGTTGTACTAGCGAGTGTTGTACTAGCGAGGGCTGTGGTACTAAGGATTGTGTTAGCAAGGGCTGTGTTAGCGAGGCTGAACTGAGACCTCCGTGCCCTTCCCGCTCCTCCTCCCAGGGCTGGCTGACAGACGTGGAGAGGAAGCTCCTGGAGTCTAGCGGCTCCCAGCGCAGACAGAGCGCCCCTTTTGATTCGCAGGGCAACGCGCTGGTGGGCAACAGCTGTGCCCAGAACAGAGAGAGGTACTCCCGGAGCCACGACAGACAGTCCACCTTCTGTTCACCTGCACCTTCGCTGTATTCATTTGGCCTCTTGTACGTATTATATGTGTTCTGTGCCCAGTCCGGACGGCAGCTACACGGAAGACCCCAGCACCGAGACCGTGCAATTCAAGTCGCGTAGCACCGAGTTCGACGACGAGTTTGACGAGGAAGACCCTTTACCCACCATAGGAACGTGTAAAGCGCTCTACCCTTTTGAAGGTAGCATGGGAAGACCCATATCTTCAATATCTTTTGTCGATTAATTTCAAGGATTAATTAGATAGGCTTTTCATCACTGAAGTGCTGCGCTGTTAGAACGCTTCCTGTGCCACGTTCTCGCGTTCTTCCCTGCTGTCGGGAGATCGCAGGTTCAAATCCTGACAGCACCGCAGCTGCCGGAGTGAGAACAGCGTAGGCTAACTGGGCTCTGCCTCGCTGGGCAACCTGCTGTCCAATGACAACCGTGTGAAGGGCAGAATGAAAATGTCATGTGGTAAAGGTCACAAGTAGAAGCCCGCTAGGCCTAGCCAGTGAGAGGAGATCAAGTAAAAACAGAAATAAGCAACTTTAACAATCGGCCAAAGAAGCAGTTTCGCTCCAAACGCTAGTGCAGCTGACTATAAATAAAAGCAGTGAGTTGGCTGGTGTGCGGCCACCGGTGTGCGGTTGCTGCTTCAGTGTGTTCTGTGCTGGCGGGTTGTGTTTTGTCTGCGTGAGCCGTTGCAGCAGCAGTGCCTGTATCTCCTCTCCCATCTTTGTTTCTCCTCCCTCTCCTCCAGGCCAAAACGAGGGCACCATTTCCATGGCGGAGGGCGAGATGCTCTACGTGATCGAGGAGGACAAGGGCGACGGCTGGACGCGCGTGCGCCGCAACGAGGATGAGGAAGGATACGTGCCCACGTCCTACATCAAGCTCTGCCTCGACGCCAGTGCCAAAGGTGCCATGACCTACATTTAACCCTGCTGCCCGTCTAGAGTGAACCCACCCCCCACCTCACGCAGCCCTGAGCCACCCCCCCCAACCTCCCCGCCAACGCCCACTTGCCCCCTGCTCCAGTGCGAGCGGGACAAGGCGGGATTCGTTCACTCTAGGCCTGATTGTGGTTATTCTCTCTTCCTAAGAGAACTTGAACGAGGGAGCTTGGAAGGACCCCGAGTTCCATATGTCCATGTGAGGAACTCCTGATGCCACCTCTGTCCTGTGGGAGAGGACGTGGTGGTTGTTTCCATGCGTGAGACCCCATGTAGCGTAGCGGGCGAGTTGTGTCTGCTTTTCTAAGCTACTTTCTTTACTTCTTCTTCTGTACCCCTCTGTGTGAAGAGGAAAAAAAACATTTTGTGTGTGAAAGGAGGAGACGTGCAGGAGGGTCTGTGCTCCAGTGTCCTTTAGCCACAGGTAGAAAAAGCTGCTTACTCTCGAATTCATGTCAAAGCTTTGAGTATTGTGCTTGTTTGGTATGAAATGTTTCAACTTTGTGTTTTTGTCCACAGTCTAGCTGGAATAGCTAGGGATGAGTTGCTCTTTGGTAAAGAGTGGAATTCTCAAAAAATATATGGTCCGACCAAACGCTGAGACTGACAGTTCTAGGTCTTCGCAACCTAAAAACAGATGAGGCGTCCGTCCGAACGGGCAGGCCTGAAATGAAACAATATAGACTTTTGTTGGTTTGTTCGTTTTTCATTCAGATTTTTTATCAAGGTTAAACTGTGTTTCTAAACCAATGTTTTAAAGTCTAAAATGACATGGCTGTAAATATGATCCGTGGAAGACGGAGGGCATAGCCTAAAGTTCACTCAGGTACTTCTTTACATGTATTTCTTTCATTAATCAATATACAAGAACTCCCCTAACTCTTACATGTGTGTAAAATAAGAAATAAGAAAAGTGTAAAATAAGAAATAACATAGCTACTGTAATTCTTGCATGCTTGTGAGAGATTTAGATTGACTTAGCTTCACATTCACTGCTGTCCAGAACCTTCTCCCTGGTACCTGACCCGTAACAGCACCGAGAGGTCCAGCTTAAGTAGTTAGAACGCTTCTGACGTCTTCCACGCTGCATGTGCTTACGAGATTATCCCTCAGTGAGGGCACAAACGATGCTAAACCAACAGAATGCATGCGGTTCTTAGCTTTGGTTAGCATGGTAGGTGCAGTAAATGACAAAAAAAAAAACAAAACAAAAACAAAAAATTAAAAAAACAAAGCTGTTGAATCCAGATTGTCATGGGACTGCGGCTACAGAACAAAGCACATTTGGTGATTTTCTGGATATCAGCGGTGAAGTGGCTGCAGCTGTTTCAGCATGCTCGTGCAGACACGCCGTAACCCCCCCATCCCCCCCGTGGGTTTCGCCCTAAAGCCTGGTTTATACTTGACCATACTTGACTTGAGGGTCCGCGCGGCGAAAATGACGTAATCGCTGAGGCTCCGCCCGTGCGCGAGGGCCGTGCACCTCTCGAATTTTGTAACTTCGCGCGCGCGCCGCGCTTCAGCGCGATCGACGAAGTCATGTTTGCAGGGTTCATACACCTAAACAAGGTGGAATTAAAGCACCTTAAATTAAAACTTGTACGGCACTTTCAAGGTCCATTTCAATATTTTCCAGCACGATAAACATAATTAAGTTAAATATTAATACATATACTCGAAATGATTCGAAATAATTCGCTTTTAATAATTCGGAGAACACTGCAGCGACGCTCGCGACGTTCGCGAAAGTATAAACGCCTACACCGCTCGCGCAGGGTCGCGCGAGGTGGGCGGAGCCGCGCGCTACGGTCGCTCGCGAAAGTATAAACCAGGCTTAAGACAACAGTAACTGTGACTCATGCTTAACTGCATACGTAGACCGCTAAAGGCACCCCTGCGTCATCGTTAGTTTTCTGTTGCTACTCCTAGGGAGTGTGTGTTCTCTGCACTCCGCTGCTGTGTCTGCACTCTACTGACTGCTGTCTCTCATGCACCCGCGCCCAAGGGCCACGCCAGTTACTCGGGGAAAACAGTGATTGTGATGGATTGTCATGGGATACAGTTCTTAAGTCACATTTCTAACATTGTGTGATTTTTTTTTGTTTGTTTGTTTGTTTGTTTTGTTTTTCTTTTGTCGTTTCTTTGCTTTTTTGTTGTTGTTTTGTTTTGTTTTGTTTTTTTCTTTGCAGATCCCTAAAAGCATTTGGCTGGCACAGGCGGGGGCGGGGCAAGCATCCGTGCGTGAAACATCTTCCTCTTTACACTCTAGTCAGAGGTGTGAGGCCTAACTGAGGCCTACATGAGACCTACCTGAGACCTAACTGAGGCCTACATGAGACCTACCTGAGACCTGACAGGCCTACCTGAGGCCTGCCTGACAGGCCCTTCCAGTCTAAACACAAACTCTCAAACGTCCACATCAAGAGGCGAACTAACTAACTCCACTGGACCGTTTCGTCTGCGCTTCGTCTGTGTGTCTGTTTTTCCGACGACACGTTTGCTGCTGCTTTGCGGAGCTCGCTTTCTCCTACGGACCTAGACCTTTAACCTCTCGTGCGCTAACTGCTCGCCGTGACAACAGACCCCTTAGTTATGACCTGCTGACGTCACAGGCAGACGCAGAACTGCGAGGGGCACGTGTAGTCGTGGCATCACGGTAGCTACTCCTGTTCACGCAAATCTCAAATCCTTGAAAATGTATTTTTTCCATTATTATTATTCTTTTATTTTTTTATTAACTTTAAATGATCCCAGAAGCATCAGGAGATTTGAGGGGCGGGGTCAGACCCGCTGTGTTGCTGTGAGGGGGAGAACTTTCAGGCAGGCAGGTTGCAGGCGTGCGTGGCTGGCGGCCGGGTAAGCGCTTCCCAGTCATGCAGCGCCGCCTCGCGCCCTCCCCACCCTGCAGTGTGTGTGCTCAACACTCCCTTCTCCCCTCCTCTCCTCCGCCCCTCCTCTCCTCCTCCCTCGGTCTTTGGCTGTGTCCCGTCTCTCTCTCGCCTGGTGCCTGTCTCTCTCTCTGGACGTAGTGGCCGTGTCTCGTGTGGGTATGGTGGTGCCGTGTAGTAGGTGCTGCTGGTGTTGCCCCTGTGGTTCTGCGCATGCATGCTCGCCCCGTGGTTCTGTCTGTGCCAGTGGCAGGGTCCCTGTCCCCCCGCCAGCTCCGCCCACTCTAACTTCTCCACTCGCTTCCTCGGCTGTCTTCGTGCCTGTGGTTCTTTAGCACTTTTATTATTATTAAAATTGGTATAGTATTTTTGGTTTGTTTGTTTGTTTTTGTTTTACTTTTGTTTTTCAGTTTTATTGAGTTTTATTGAATTTTAGATCTGCCACCTATGCATGGCCACTCACTTCATGCCATTAAGTTATTATTATTATTATTATTATTATTATTACTATTAATCTGCAATCTTCTTTTGAGTCTACTTTCAGTGGTTGACCTTGTTTACGGTATTTACAGATTGATGTTGAACACAAATATTTACCTCATTTCAAAAGGATTTTGGGCTGCTGTCTGAAGCGGCTCAGACTAAAACTCCTGTTGTTGTCTTCATTGGTGAGGTAAGACCTGGCAGTGATGAGGCGAGTCTCTTTTCTCCATGTGTGTTGTGCTTTGAAGACCCTCCCGTGAACATCGGACAGACAGATGAGGTGTCGAAGCTCTGTGAATTCAGTGCTGGCCACAGTCAGTTGGTCCCAGGTTGTGTTTACTGGTAATAATAGAACTTAGTTATACTTCAATTTTCAAAACAGAAACATTGTGAAATGCATAAACTTTTTATGTGGACATTTAACAAATTAAAGACCATTGTGAAATATCTTGCCATATGTGTCAAACTGAGAGCACCCTTTAATAAGATTCTTAAAAGCAGACGTAGGTGGTTATGTGAGCTGATTTAATACTGTATGTTATAATATGTGAATCATTTTATGCGCCACTAGAGGGCAACAAAGCGCAGTCCAAATTTACGCAGACTGAGCTTCCTACCTGAGTGCTTCAGGTCTCATTCACCATGAACTCTCTTACATGCTGTATCAATCATAGCTGTACAGACTATATTCATTGCGTCTTCGTCTTGAAAATATTTAATGAATTAATATTTAATTTTAACATTTATACAGAATTTGAGAACCTTTGGAATATGGAAGCTAAAGAAAATTCCACTGCCAAAAGGTCTTTTGTATGTTTTGTCCTTCTTATATTTAAAAGTTAATGTTTATTAATGTGAAATATTAAAGTATGCAAACTAGCAGGTAATATTAAGGTGCACCCCTGAAGGTCTGAGTGCTTACATTTGCAAAAGTGTGAGTGTTTCTCTCACGTTGATCTGGCTTTGGGCTGGCAATCGACCACATGAACAGCGTCTCAGGTGGACAGCTGGACACCTGCACACTGCCCCTGGTCATAGTGGAGCAGGAGGACATGTCCACAGCCCTGGCACCACAGTAAGCCTTTGTATCTTAACACCATGGGACATCTCATTTGTACAGTCGTAGAATTACATTAATTCAAAAGAAAAGAGCAAAAAGCAATGATCAGTTGCTTAATTCTCCTTTATGACACTTGGTGCTATGTTTACAAGTTGCAAATACAAGACGTTTACAATAAGAATGTCTCGTATGAGTGCTCTAACAGAAACAATGAATGTTGAGCAACTAATCTCTCAGAAGACATTAAAATAAAGTGTAAGATTAAACCGGCAGCAGGATCTGTCATCTTCAAGTGAGCACAACATTTTGTTGAAGAACGTGTACTGCACTCCCTACACTATGAACTCACATTAACATGGTAACTTGTTGCTTTTTTGTAAACACAACACTACTCATTTGAGTTCAAGAGTGACGCGAACTCCCGCTGAGCTGCAGTTTAGCTGCTGCTGTATGTGAGAGGCACACAGATGATCAGGGCCCTTCCCACAATGCCCCTGTGCTCCGGGAGAGGAGCTCACTCAAGAGGGGGGTGTAATTAGTTCAGCAGGTGACGACTGGGAAGGCCTGATAAAGAGCAGAACTCCTTACATCACTTCCTCTGTTTGTTCTAGACTGTATTTTCAAGCTATGGTATGCGATGCCTCTCAGAAGCTAAAGAATTCAAAACAAGTCCATCAGGTCTGAAGGGCTTTGTTTTTTTTTTTTTTTAGATATGTTTTGCAACCCCACCCAAATATCACAAGACTGCCAGAGACCCCCACCCGCCCCTCCCGACACCCATCCCCCACATTTTTCAGAGTTCATTTCCTACCTAATAGTGGGTCATTCTCCTTTATCAGGATTATTCATTGAGTTACAGTTCTATATCGATCTACAACAAATCTGAACCACTTAGCTAATTTGCTTCATTTCTCTAATATTAGTACAACAAACCAATAAGTAGTTGGTGTGTACACAGAGAGAGAGAGTTCAGTCATCGGTGAATATTGATGTACACTGAGGTATTCCATCTTTGCATTGTTAATTGTGTAAAATGACAAAGAAATAGAATAAATGATAAATGAAGGTCTGCTGGAAGCGGACCTCCGAGCGGGAGTCTCAATATTCTGGTCACTGCTTAAACATCAACTTGTGCATTTGGAAAAAAAGACATGGAATGTGAAATGTGACCACAAATTGCACGTTCTTTTTGAAATGTTCTCCCATCTACGGAACAGTAGTGATGTTTGCTCCAGGAACGGCTCAGGGACGCTGAAAAGCCTCCTCCAGCCACGGGAGGGTTTGCTGCTCCTCTACGTGCTGACACTGGACTGGAGGCCCCAGGAAACCACAGGAGATCATACACCGACATCCTTGGTGGCTTGGCCAGGTTCCTCATAGCTCGCCCCAGAAGAGGAAAGAGGAATGGGAGGAATCTGTCAGAAGATAAAATCTTCTGCTTAATTCAACAGGAAAATCAAAATAATTGGGCAGATAGTTAACCTTAAGAAAGGCAAACGGGTTGCATACTTGATAATCTTTCTTCACTCAAGCAGCACAAAACCCCATGGCAGATCCAGCGTAATGGCTTCTTGCAGGGAGGGGTCTGAGATTGTCAAACATTGCCTGCATTTATTTAAGTAATCTCTGGTAAACAAGTGAATTCGTTTTCAGCAGTTATCTCAGTGCATGTTCTGTCTGAGTGGGGGAGTTCTCTTCCTGGTCCTACCAGGCATTCTGGGAACATCCTGGTCCTCCCTCACCCCTCTCTCTCCCAGACGGGCTCACTGTTTCACACACTTCCAAAATATTGTTAGGCGTCATAGCTAATTTTGCTTCTCTGTGATAACGCCATGCCACATACTGCATTTTGTACTAAAGCGTTTCTCGGATTTAAAAAAGATAAAAGAAATACTGGGAGTTGTACTTGGTGATTTTAGGTAGACAGAGTGATTCTCCGGACCCTGAGGGCTTGGCACCTTTTGGCCTTTTCTAAAATCTGTCAGTCAGGACTGACGCAGATCCGTTTCCTGAGCCGGTGAGATTTTTATTGTTCTGACTTTGCAGACTCCTGTATCTCCATCCACCAGCAACTTCCTGCTTCCTCTTACACAGGAAATGCTGCCCTGCTCTCCCCGGCCCTGCCGTAGCCCTCGAGACATCAGTTTAACTTTCTTGCCCTGTCATTGCAGAACGCCACCTTTCTTCCACCTTCGTTGTAGACTGGTAGGTATATCGTGGTGAATATAGTACAGGAGATGAGAATGAGGATCATGAGATCATGAGGATCGTCGTTGTCTCAGACAGCTTCATGAAATGTGCATCTATTTGAGCTTTTTACATATTTGCCTACAAGGTGATGATGAAATTACGTACTTCCACAAAAGCGGATTACATATAAAAAGTACATTAGAAGCATACATTAAAAGTTGATTTCTTATTAAAATATTTTTTAATATTTGACCATAAATTATTGGCCCAACAGTTATATACAGGTATTACGTCTAGTGCTTTTATGGGGTGTACTGGAAATTATATAATAAATCCATTTAGAGGTATTTCTAAGAAATGGCAAGTTCTGAAGAATGATTCTTACACCACAGTCACCAGAGGATTAAACTTATCCTGCAAAGCCTAGGGTACTTCTAGAGATCCCACATGTGATAGGTAGCGCAACGATTCCAGTAAGAATCTCTGCAAAATCATTATAAAAACGGTCAAATAACTTGATTTTCTCCGTCAATGATAAACGTGAACAGAAGTTTAGCAGCAGCTCTGTGGATAAAGACTCGTGAACACGTCGAGCAGGATGGAGCCTGTTCTTTGCTGCCGTTTTATCAGTCACAAACACACACAGGAATTCCGGTTTGGGAATGACCGTCCGATTCCCTACTTCCACAGGAAGAGGGAATAAAAAGAACCTCTTATAGGACTAAGGCATTTCATTCCTCTTTACTTCGTCCAGGGACATAAAGCACCGTCCACGCGCACCGCAAAATATGGGAATGGGAACGCAATCAGATTCTTCAGATTAACTGGGTTCTGTTATCAACCGCATTGTGTTTGGAGATTACAATAACAGGTAGAGTATATCACTGACATTTCTTTTCCATATTTTGTGAGTTGAAAATACGCTAATTCTTATTGTATCTCGGGAAACGCTGACAGGTCTAAAGTAGCACACTCACACAGTTTATTTTGTAACTGTTACTGCATTTTCTTGTCAGATCTGTGTGCGCAAATACGAACCGTCATTCTGACCAGCGCCTCTTACGTCACTCAAACTATTTCGATGATGACCTTTAATTACTACCAGAGGACATAACTGTTCATTACTAATGAAGGCATCAAAGAGTAAAAAAAACTTTAGGTCTAGAAAAGTTTTACATCGTCCTAAAAAAGAATTGGTAATTCACGCTCCTAGTGGTGCTTGTCTTAATGAGAAAATGCTAACTTTGGTAAAATAGCGCCATCACTTGGCTTTATTTAATACAAACAATTTTACCTCCTACGTGTTTGAATGCACGGAATGTTTTTATTTGTACGTCTACACATGGCAGCAATTTTCTTTCATTTTATTTTTTTACTTTTATGTTGAAAAAAAGATCACACAGAATAAACTACATTTTGAGTTGCATTGCTTGCACATTTCCCTGAAAAACTCGTACAGCAAGCATTATCCTTGTAGTTGTTTTTGCTGTTAGTGTCTTTTTCCCCATGTTCTCCTGTCACCACAGACTGATGGCGCGCGCAGACGGGACGCGTGGTGACGTCATGCAAGGCTCCTCGTGCATCACTTTGTTACTGAAAATGCACTTTTATGTGTCCTGCACAGATCTCTCCGTGTACCTTTAACACGGGACGTACAGTGTCGTCTCTGGAGAGTGGACCTGGCTCGTTTCACGATTCATTATTACTTTTGGTACGCGCTAGGCCTGCCTCAAACTCGTACCGTGAGTAATAATGCACTGTGGCGGGCAGTAGGCAACCGGCACCGAGACACCGCAGCAGCACGCGCGGTTCGGAGCTCGTGGAGAGCGCCGACTTGCGTCCAAGCGTTTGGTGTAACTGGACTATCTAGGCCAGGTCACTGCGGTATTCTGACGGAGGGCAGTGTCGTTCACGAACAGACCTAAGATGCATGTGGTGTTTTAAATGTTTATTTTCATGCCGCAGCGATTATCACGTTCTGGGTTTTTGTCTGAGCGTGTCGTTTCTTTTAGTGTTAAAACTTAGCTGGGTAAACACAATGGTTAGAACTGGTAATGACTGAGGAATTAAAACAAAGTGATAAAGTGTGTGTAACTTGTGTAACACATGCGTGATAATAAATGTTTTGTACGGTATGGTTGTGTTTTTTTAATTTGATGAAGGTATATTTTAAAAGCTCGCACGGCACACAAAATATGATAAATTAGGAGTAGCCTACATCATTTTCTTGAGGACGTTTAATCATAGAAATGGAAGATATGTCTACTACATATTTACATTAGCCTATAAGACCAGTTTGGGTAAATAAATGGTGATTTTGAAACGATGACACACAGTTCGTTTAGCATTTAACGACATTATTGATCAGTATTGATCCTTGAAAGAGAAACGTTCTCAACTCCATATATTATTCTTTGGCATAAACCTCTTCTTTAAGAGTGCGACGTCACGTGGTTACACTGTTGATAGCAACCAGTAATGAAACACAGTCTAGGACGCGTCCAAACTGGTCCACAGTTGAGAGGTAGAGCCGAGCTTGACATGGACAAAGTGTCTTCAGAGGACGCGGTCAAATGCGTCCCGCAGTTGTCTGATACAGAAACGTGCATGAGAACAAGCGACGTTTACAGGGTGAGCAAAGATCTTCCCAAACGGTTCAACCATCCGGACTGCTTCAAAGGCTACGGGTGAGTTACACATTCGTCTGTGTTTGCTAGCCAGCTACAATATGGAAAACTGGATGTATCCTGCTTCATTCAATTAAAGAAATTGCGAATTTTCAAATACACACCGTTCACGTCTAACCCCCGTACATAAAGTCCATATTAGACGTGGGTAGTCAAAACCAATAGGCTACTTCTGTATCTTGTATTACAAAGTATTTGTTGTTTTAATGAAAATAATAATAAAACAATAATTACTCAAGTAGTCGATTATTACTTCAGTAAAGATATTAAGAATACGTATTATAATTATAATTATTATATAACTTCAACAGTATACAACAGTATAACTAATCAAAACATACACTTGGTCCAAAAATGTACTTTCTTAATTGAAAATCAGTGTTACGGCTGTAATATCTACAGACTTCTTCAGATATGAAATTAAATATGCAAGTCGAGGAAGAAGTGGTCATACGTAACAACGATGCCGTTATTCTTAGGTCATCTTTAACTGGTGAGAGTGTTACTGGTACTGGTATCAATCCGCGGGCTGCAGCAACAACACCGATAAACTATGCCAGAGTAATTATGAAAACATTAGTTTAATATAGATATACAAAATAGATATACAAAAATGCAGCCTGATCTATAGGCAGTATACAGAAACATTGCTAATACATAATTTAATTTTTTAATTCTTTATAATTCCACATAAATACCGGTTCAAGGGCCTGGATGTGGATAATTTCTACTTTTATTGCACCTCAAGCGTAATCCTAGCTCATTTTTTAAAAACATTTTTTCGAATGTAACCCGAAAACGTCATTGGTGAGCTGGTACTCCAGCAATAGTAAATCATATTTCAGCTCTAAGTATTTTTTTGAATGAAGCGCAGTAAAGAACAGCCAATCAGAACAGATCCAATTGTTCTTGTATTTGTCTTAAAGGTGCAGTAACAGACCCAACGGTTCCAAACAGTTCTGATTGGCTGCCATTACTGCGCTCCATTCAAAAATGCACTCAAACCCGAACCAAGAACTGCAATGTAAGTGAATGAATGAATGAATGTTCAACTTATATAGCGCCTTTCTATAAACCCAAGGTCGCTTTACAATTTTAACACAGGTACAACCAATCACACTCCGGTAAGTGGGCGGGGCTAACCTGCTGCAGGTAGTTATATGTAAATGAGTGTGTTAACGTCAGAGGAACAGATTTCAAAATGGATTTATGCGGTTTAGATTCCACATCAGGACTGTAGTGTATTTTGAAAGAACAGTCTATTGTAGTGTTTTGAAACATTAATAATATTTCCAGCAAAGGAACTTCATCTTTCCATGATAGGGGCTCTGTAGAGCATTGTAATGTGCAGTTTAATTGTATGACCATGTGACACTGTGAATAATAGCTGTCTTATCTTCTACAGGAGGAACGTTCACCCACTCTATCAAACAACGAACCAGACATACGGAAGCCAGAAGCCTACGGTTCACGAAATGCCGGTAACGTCTTCTCCCCATACAGCAAAATGTCTTTGTGGGTCTAAATTCTCAATGCAAGAGTGACACCCTGCGTGTGTTATTTCAGACAAGCTTTCACGGAAGTCGGCGGACGTTTTCGGAGGATTTTCTGAAGAGTGGTATGTTTCGAGATAATGGCTTCAACACGGCGCTAGAGAAGAGTCGCGTTACTGGGCCGAGCACGGTCGCGATGCTCCACGATAAAATCATCTTCCACCTTTCACAACACATCGCCAGAAACAACAAGACGGAGTCTAGCATGGACTAAATGACACATAGCTCATGTCACTTTCTACTTCTGTGTGTACTTTTTTGTTTAAAGAATAAATAAATGCAGTTTGAAATACGTTGCGTTAAATGCACACAGAACATCCCCTTTGGTGTGTGTACACTTTAGGAACACACACGCTGTGTCAGCTGGATAACGCGCTTCCAGACGATCAACTACTGCACGTGTACAGCACGCGATCACACACACGTCACGTAACCAGCTCGAGACCACGCTTGTTTTTGTTTTGTTTTTCTCACGTGGCCAGTTATCCTTTTGCGAGTATCCTTTTCAAAAAGCTGTAGCCATCACTAGCGGCTGGGTTTAATGGCGCTGCTGCAGCATCAGAGGTGGGTAGGAACGCGTTACATTTACTCCGTTACATTTACTCAAGTAGCTTTTTGGACAAAAATGTACTTGTAGGAGTAGTTTTAATATGAAAGACTTATACTTTTACTTGAGTAAATATGTGGTGAGAAAAACGCGACTTTTACTCCGTTACAATCGGATTTGCGCGGCGCGCTACCGTTACTTTCGTTTTGTAAAATTCGTCTTTTCAGTGAGAAGACTGACCAACGTCTCGTCACCCGAGTAATCAAATGAAGCCAGTCAGTCACGTGATCACATACTTTCTCCACCGTAGCAAGAAAGTGACAGAAAAACCTACCGAACATCTCTGACCTCATACAGCCAATGTTTACATTACAAACGTGTAAAAGGACAGCTATATAATGCGCTGCAGGGTTGCCAAGTTTTCAAGATCACTTTTAGTGAGATTTAAACCGGGGTGGGGGTTTGGGTGGTGAACGTAAATTGTTGACGGGTGGGGGGGTGTAAAATGGACACAAATTAAGTATTATATCGCGATCGATCGATCGCCAGTGGTTGGCGAACTAGTAACTCATTGAATCACAGATGTGGATCAGATGTAAATAAACTAGATTTTTTTCGGCGTGAGAAATCGGATGTGTGGCGTGTAAGCGTGTGAAGACAGCCAAATGCGTGAGAGTTTGCAACCTTGGCGCTGCCAATCGTGTCTGCAAACATGTGGACATTTCAGCCTACAAGAACTCAACATCAAATATGAGGAAACACGATGCGACAAGTTTGCTGTATGTATAATTTTGTGTAATGCTATATCTCTGAGGCATAACGTTTGTATGATGTAATTATTAAATGTAACGCAGTGCAATACTAAAAACCAGTTCTCACACTGATTGTACACACTAGCAATATACGATGATTAAGTCTGCTACAAATTGATTCAGTTGGTGTCAAGTTGTAGCTACACGTATTGGCTGACAGTCTCATCAGTTAGTGCCTTTGTGGAACACATTAAAGTTACACAGGCCTAATAATTAGGAACAAACAAAAATACATATTATTTATAATAAATAATTTATATATATAATATTCATTTATAATAAATATTTTTATATTTATTTTTATCATTAAAAGTCATTGTTTCCCGTAATTCAATTTCCCATGATGTAATTTACTGACACGAGACAGTACTCATGCATTTACTCACTACTTGAGTAGCTTTTAATCAAAGTACTTTTTTACTTTTATTCAAGTACATTTTTGGGATGCATACTTTTACTTTTACTTGAGTAAAATTTGGCTCAAGTAACTGTACTTTTACTTGAGTAAAATTGTTGAATACTCTACCCACCTCTGTGTAGCATTCAGACGAGGTTCACGTTTCCACGTGTACTGCATTTTAGCCACGTGATTGGGTGTTTGGAGTAGAGAACGTTTTTCATTAATGAGTAGGTGTACGTAACTAAATGGCCACTAATTGCTAAAGAGGCCTGGTGTCAAAGAGATGAATTAAAACTGATATTTGGACACCTTTACTTTGTAAATCAAATGTGCAGACGTAACAACACGTGAGATACGCATCTGTGTGCTCTGGTCACTTAGCCTCTAAATGTTTCTGAAAGAGCCCAAGTTACAGCTGCTATATTGAAATGTAGTTTATTTGGTGTTGTACAGTGAAAGTGAACAATAGTGGAATTGAATGCTGACATCCAGTTAGCACTCCCACTCATTGTGTAGTATCAACACAAGCTGGAATTAATCCAAACATTACTTATGAGTTATAAAGAGCAACATACAATGAAGAATATTAGAAATACTGTGGGGAATGTAATAGTGAAAGCAATTACAACACAAAGCAACCACCTCTTTTCTTCCTCTCTCTCTCTATATATATATATATATATATCACACACACACACACACACACACACACACACACACACACACACACACACACACACACACACACACACACACACACACACACACACACACACACACACACACACACTTCAGTCAGGTTGTGAGATGCTCTGAACGGACCTTGTTCAGTCCTGGCGTACGCTGCTGCTGATGGTGAAGATGGGTCTGGCAGGTGAACAGTACTGCTGTATTAAGGGTTTTGGTGTTGTCTTTTCCCTGTTCCTCCTTGAAGCTTGAAAGCAGCAGAAAGTTACTGTCCAGAGAACAGGACTGTCCCCAGAATGTTACTGTCCAGAGAGCGGGACTGTCCCCAGAAAGTGACTGTCCAGAGTGTGGGACTGTCCCCAAGCCTTCAGAGTAGTCAGAAAGTAAAAGGCACTTCAAAACATTGTAACAAAATCCAGTGTATTGTATAATGTAATCACACACTCGTATCGATCTTAACAGAATGAGAAAGGCCAAAGTATAGGAGTGTACTCTCCTGAGCGGCCACTGCCGGTCTGGGGACGTTTTGTGTCATCTGGCTCACAATGCAGGACCAGGTAACAACAAACTGGCCTGCACACACACGGCAGACGTAAGACAGTCCTGGAAAGGAGCTTCAGTTGCCAGACAGAAACTGAAAGAGTTGCATAGGCAAGAAACAGTGTGTCTACACTCCTTCCACATGAAGGAAAAGTCAACTGGCATAAATATATATTATATATATTTAGATTATATATGTTTTAAGGAAAAATTACATAAACAAATTCTCCATGTGGACAGAGAATTGAGAGGAAATGGCTTTGTGTAGGCTGTCCGGTGTGGCCGGGGACTCCGGCAGAGTGGGGGGAGGAATTCTGGGCTGAGGCTGCAGCCCTACAGCTCCGTGTCCTGATATTTGTATGTGTCAGAATAGTATTCACGCTGGTCCTCCAGACGGCGCCGGTAGTCTTCCTCGCCGGTGTCATCTTTGCCTGGGAAGGGCTGGTAGTTCTCCAGGTACGGTGGCCTGGAGGGAGGCGTATGTAGCTCGGGCCGTGTGCTGGACCTGCACGCAGACACATGGAGGGTTCTTAGTCTACGCTGCACAACATTAGCACACAGCATTAGCACACAACGCTAGCACACAACGCTAGCACACAATGCTAGCACACAACGCTAGCACCATTGCTGTTACTGAACCCGCCACAGAACTGGACAGACGTGGCAGGAGCCCCGAACAGATGTCTTTTCTGGGTCATGGAAACATTTCTAACGCCTGGGGGAAAGACAGACTCTTACCCAATAGGCTGTGGTCTGCTGTGGTCCAGTTTCTGGGATTTTATAGGGACAGCATAGATGTCTGGGTGCTTCTGGGCAATCTCCAGCTAGAAGGACAGCAGAAAGTTTTTAATGCATATTTCATATGCCAATTAATAACATTATAATACTAGTCAACGAGCTTGAAAAGTGCTTGATCAGAAGAGGTGTGCTGTACGACTGTGTGCACATGCACACACATCATCGTTACCCTGGCATTCTGGGCCTCCTGCAGTTCCAGCATCCTCTGTGCCCGAGCAAGGTGGTCCATCTCCTCGAAGGCTTTCACCTTGCCCAGGAAGGACTTCTGGGAAGGGTCCTCGGGACTCTGGTCTGAGGGCCGGCGGTCCCTGAGGGGCGGGCTGTCCGTCCGGCCCCTGGGGGGTCGAGGTGTGGAAGGGGTCTTTAGGGCGATCACAGGCGGCGGGAGTCTGGCGGTGGCAGGGGACTGGGTGCGGAGGCGTTCGTTACTGCTGGGGCTGTTGGGCAGGGGCTCGTAGGACTGGGGCGGGTCCATCTGCTCGCATGGCACCTCGCATATTTTCACCTGACACACAGTGCGCCTGCGTGTTAAAACCACAAGCTCTCTGCATTTATACCAATCATCATCTTAAAGCATGCATCTGCCAGCACATGCATCAGCCAATGAGGGCAGAGCTGGCAGTGGGGCGGGCACTTTCCAAGCTCCCCAGGAGCGTCGCGGACAGTCATCGATCCAGGATTTGGTGTTTGCATTTGTACAGTGTAAAGTAATTGACAGACTGACTTCCAGTAATGAAAGAGGCCACGCTCACTGACACACCTGGAAATGTCTGCAACACTCTAGGACAGACCACACACCTGCGGGTTAATGACTACACCACACGCTGGGGTCATTCACAATCTATGTTGTGTTTAACTGTTTATGTCAAGGTTCAAAAAGTGTGCTTTCATTGTTCAGTAAACACCTACAAAATCCAGCAATCAAGTAAATTCAGTAAACCATAACCCTAAACGAGTATGTACTGCACAGGTGAAGGTGATTAGCAGACTCTTTCTGTGTCAGTTCATGGCAGTGATGAGTAGTGACATCCCTTCCTAGCCAGTCAGGCCAGATTACTTGAATGGGTTTTACCTATAGCTGGGTTTGAAGCCTGTTATGGCATCACAGAACTGCAGGGGGCATCAGAATATCAGAACATACCACTCTAGCTGGGGGGGTCACAATATTCACTCAAGATCATACCATTCTTGAAAGGGGAGCAAAGACCATGATGTCAGTTTATTTATATAGTCATGCTTCTGTACTATGTAACTGGGCACAACCTGAAAACTCAAAGTAAAGTGACATTAAAAGCGTGCTGACTCCATAAACACCTCTGAAAACTGCAAACACTCATACTGTGGTGTGAAAGACACAGCCAGCATCTCTGGAAGTGTCACCTGGCGCAGCTGGGATGGTGGTGGCTGATGGGGGACTCACCCGAGACGGTTCAGCTTGGAAAGTGGACATTACGGGAGGGGTGAGGTCGCTGGGCATCTCTCTGCTGGTCACGGCAGCGCGCGGTGCGAGACGGATCTCTGGACTGGATTTCCTGAGGATCTACAGAGCAGGCAGGGCCAGAGGAGCAGTAGGGCTCAGAGATACTGGGCAAGGCTGCGTACGACCTTCAGAACCACAAACGCTCAAGGCAAAACTCATCGCTACTAGGATCAGCTGAAAAGAATTCCGAGCAGTTAGGAATACTGCAGTTATCTGTGTTATACAGTCGTTATACAGTTATCTGAACACTAGGGGGCAGAATAGGTTGTTTTTGATGCACAGGATGTCAGGGGGTTGACAGGGTGTTAAATGAACATTTCTGTGTTGCCTCCAGCATGCCAGTGCATGTCCAGTAATGACACTGTGTGCAGCCTTGGACAGCAGCACAGTCTGCTGCCTACAACTAGAATCTATGAAAGTGTGTCAGAATCAGTGAATCTGGCATCCTGACTGAGTTGGTGGTGTGTGTGTGTCTGTGTATTTGTGTGTGCAAGTGTGTCTGTGTCTCTGTGGGTGTGGCAGTGTTCATGTGTGTGTACAGAATGTGTGTATGCATGTCTGTGTGCAAGCCAGGTGTATGTATGTGTACGTGTGTGCACGGTGCGTGTGTGTGTGTATGTCTGTGTGCAGGGCATGTGTGTGTGTGTGTGTGTGTGTGTTTCTGAGTGTGCACATGTGCTGGCTGTATGTGTGGGCAGGGTGTGTGCGTATGCGTGTGTGTATGTGTGTGTGTGCACATATGCAGGCTGAATGTGTGGGTAGGGTGTGTGCGTATATGCGTGTGTGTATGTGTGTGTGTGTGCACACATGCAGGCTGAATGTGTGGGTAGGGTGTGTGCGTATGCGTGTGTGTGTGTGTGTGGGCGTATGCATGAGTGTGTGTGTGTGTGTGGGCGTATGCATGTGTGTGTGTGAGTGGGTGGGCGTATGCATGCGTGTGTGAGTGTCTGTGGGCATATGTATGCGTGAGTGTGTGTGTGTGTGTGTGTGTGTGGGTGTATGCATGCCGTGTGTGTGTGTGTGTGAGTGTGTGTGTCTCTGTGGGTATATGCATGCGTGTGTGTGTGTGTGTGTCTGTGGGCATATGCATGCGTGTGTGTGTGTGTGTGTGTGTGTGTGTGTGTGTGTGTGTGTGTGTGTGTGTGTGTGTTCTGACCTCCTCTGGCATCACAGGCTCAGAGGATCTGCTGATTGCAGACACTCGCTGGAGGTCGCGCGGCTCATCCAGTTCGTTATCAGTATAAGCTCCGCCCTCATCCGCCGTGTCGTCATAGTCACTGGTCACGCGGCTGTCCATGCTCAAGTAGTCAGCGCTCATGGCTGACAGATACGACATGTGGTCGTCGTGGAGATCAAGGTCCCCTTCTGTCCCTTCCAGCTAAAAGAGACACATGATGGATCTTGTGTACAGAGAGGAGTGGAAAACAAACAAAAAAACAAACAAAAACAAAAAGAAGGCTGTAGAGCACCACCGAAGGAAGATGAACAGTAAAACAGCACAGAAAGAAGACAAAAGGGATGAGTGTGTGAGTGGCATTAGCAAACCATGAGGCTAAAACCAAGTGAAGGAGGAAACTGTAGCATGGAGAGAATCAGGAGAGGGGACGGGGGGAGATGGGCAGTGTGTGGAGGTGTTGGGAGGTGTGGAGGAGGGTGGAGGTGTTGGGAGGTGTGGAGGTGTGTGGAGGTGTTGGGAGGTGTGGAGGAGGGTGGAGGTGTGCGGAGATGTGGAGGATGGTGGAGGTGTGTGGAGGTGAGTGGAGGTGTGTGGGGGTGTGTGGAGGAGAGAGGTGTTGGGAGGTGTGTGGAGGAGGGTGGAGGTGAGTGGAGGTGTATGGAGGTGTGTGGAGGATTGTGGAGAACAGTGGAGGTGTTGGGAGGTGTGTTGAGGAGGGTGGAGGTGAGTGGAGGTGAGTGGAGGTGTGTGGAGGAGGGTGGAGGTGTATGGAGGTGTGTGGAGGATTGTGGAGAACAGTGGAGGTGTTGGGAGGTGTGTGGAGGAGGGTGGAGGTGAGTGGAGGTGTATGGAGGTGTGTGGAGGATTGTGGAGAACAGTGGAGGTGTTGGGAGGTGTGTTGAGGAGGGTGGAGGTGAGTGGAGGTGTATGGAGGTGTGTGGAGGAGGGTGGAGGTGTATGGAGGTGTGTGGAGGATTGTGGAGAACAGTGGAGGTGTTGGGAGGTGTGTGGAGGAGGGTGGAGGTGTGTGCAGTGTGTGTAGGTGAGTGGAGGAGGGTGGAGGTGTTGGGAGGTGTGTGGAGGAGAGAGGAGGTGAGTGGAACCGTGGACCTGGTCTTTACCTTCCCCTCTGAAACCCACACGGCCTGGGTCTGCTGGAGCCTGATACACTCCTTCACACTGCCGAACCACGCATCGTTGGCTGCATTCAGATCGATGACAGCTAGCACGTCAAAGAGTGCAGGAAAGAGCGGGAGGATTCAAAGAGTGTGGGGGGCAGTGAGTGTTTGTGTATTTGGGAGGAGAGAGAGAGAGAGAGAGAGAGAGAGAGAGAGAGAGAGAGAGAGAGAGAATTAAGACATTTCAATTGGGCTCCTCTTCTCCACAGGTTCTGTTTGATCTGTGAACTTGTGGATCATGAATCACTTTCAGAATCCACCTGGAATCTGCTGAGAAGAACATGTGATACATTGACTGATCTGGGTTGATCTAGGCTGATATGGGCTGATGTTGGCTGATCTGGGCTGATCTAGGCTGATATGGGCTGATGTTGGCTGATCTGGGCTGATCTAGGCTGATCTGGGCTGCGTTCTACGTGCTCTGAGGAAAGCCATTTAATCCAACAGTGTAGGGTGTATGAGCCATGTATTATTTGTGTTGCTGTAATTTACCTCCCTGCCACTAGAGGGTCTTTTTACTCTTTAAATACCCATGGTGAACTCCACCGGAGACAGGGGCTGATAGGAAGCAACAGTTTTCGACTGTGTCTGTGTGACCTTGATATTGTGAGTGGTTAAGGTGAGGATTATGTGTTATTTTGGTTACTTTCAAGTTTGTTATGAGTTATTTGCCGTGTTGTCTTGTTGGGGAAAATAAACTAGCACATACATTTTACCTTCATCAACCGAACTTTCTGGGTGGTTACTTTCAAGTGCATAGACACACATCCTAACAATCCAGTCATCAGCCTCCAGGAACTGACTGTACAGGATTAGTCAGTACATAGGGTACATTATTACAGTACAATACAGTACTATATGGTACAGTACTATAAAGTACAGTACAGCATTAATACATAAATGCAGGCACTAGTAAAATGTGCAGGATTTAGGTTTTTACAGTTAATTTAGGAAAGTCTCATCTGTAAGAGTCTGGAGAATCCGCTACAGTCTGGCTTCTTTTCTCGGTTGATTTGAACATGCAGCATAGCTCTGCTGGCTAGGGTTCAGGGGCGGCGGACTGAGCCCACAACTCTGGGACTGACCGGTGAAGAGGTGTGAGCAGGACTTCTTCAGCTTGACCGCCTGGTCGTAGAGCTTGCGGGCGCTGCGGTTGGAGTTGGGGATGAGTCTCTGTCTCATGGCCTTCACGGTGGGCTTGCTGTCCGGGTTGAAGAAGACAACGATGGGGAACCACTGTGTGTAGTTCAGCGTGTCCACGGCCTTGGGAGTCACGTCCAGCAGCGCGTGCTTGTCCTGGACACCGAGCAACGACACGATCAGTTACCCAGCAGCAACTGCACTCTGAGAACTATGAGAAGTTTCTCACATCCAGGATATGATTGTGGAATCACTGAGATGCAAAAACCTCCACCCGTTAGCTGTGGGCGTGTGTATATAAGTTGGTGTGTGTGTGTGTGTTGCATCACCTGCTCAATGATCTGTCTGATGGTGTTAAGTCTCACTACGCCGGAGGACTTCTCTGACCCTGCGTCTTTGGGTTCGGTTTCTGAGGAGCACACACCATAAAGCTATTACAGCTGCGAAAGCTTCCACACAGCCATTTGCATAAAAAGAGCATGTGAGCTCTGAGCAGGTGGGTGTGGTTGAAGTGAGTGGGTGTGGCCACAGACGCCCCACAGACGCCCCATTGGTCCAGACCACTGCACTCACTGGCAATGACGAACTCGTCCGGCAGCTCGGCGGCCAGCTTTTCACTGGCGGCGTCGGCGATGGGTCCGAACAGCACCACGGGCCTCCTGAAGCCCGCTGCAGCACAGAGGGAGACGCAAAGAACCCAGACGAGCCTTAGAAACCCAGCAGAACCACGCCAGAGTCGGAACCACAGTACACATGCGCGCGGCAGAAACCATTACACACTTCTGACACCCAAGCCCTGTACAAGTCAAAGATCTGACCCCTGGGTGTCTGTAGCCACTAGGACAAACTGACCTCAGAACACTGACACCCAGAACAGCAGAGAGGGCCATTTTTAATGTTTTGAAATGTTGATATTTGAGCTTTGACATAATACAGCCCCATGACCCCTAACATTTATTAGTTCATGTTTTAGTTTGAGATTGTGATGAAGTTGGTATTATGAAACACAGGAATGTTATTTCTGCCTGGAAAGGCCACAGTGGTTCCCCCACACATCTTTATCCCCCCATTACACTAATCCATCAAATGTTACTTTAGTAACGGTTAGACTAATCGCTTGGTCTTATTAAAAAGCTGAAAAAAAGAACTGAACTGTACTGTACTGAGTGGTCTGTACTATACTGAGTGGTCTGTATTGAGGGGTCTGTACTGAGGTGCCTGTACTGTACTGAGGCATCTGTACTGAGGTGCCTGTACTGTACTGAGTGGTCTGTACTGTACTGAGGGGTCTGTATTGAGGCATCTGTACTGAGGTGCCTGTACTGTACTGAGTGGTCTGTACTGTACTGAGGGGTCTGTACTGTACAGAGGGCTCTGTACTGTACTGAGGGCTCTGTACTGTACTGAGGGCTCTGTACTGAGGTGTCTGTTCTGTACTGAGGGGCTTGAATGACTCCCCAGAGCAGTGGTGTATTTCCTGCCTCTTTAACTTTACAACTACAACAGTACACTGTTGTTTCTGGCAGCCTTCACCAGTATTTTAGTCTTTTTCAGATGGTCTCTGCTCCTACTCTCCTCATACCTTCTCGAAGCACCACCCGTTCGTAGGCGGGGAAGCGGGTGGAGGAGAGTCCGGCGCTCATGTCTTCACGCCCTTTGCGCACGTCTTTCTTCTTGGACGCCCTCTGGCTGCGGAGCCTCCAGAAATCGGCCCTGTCACTGCCTGAGCCTTTATGAGTGTGCTGAACATTAGTCATCTGGTCAGCTCTGAGAGAGAGAGAGAGAGAGAGAGAGAGAGAGAGAGAGAGAGAGAGAGAGAGAGAGTTGAAGACAAGTGTGTGAAGGTCCCACATCTCCTAGAGAGAGGATGGTTATTCAAATAGAACCAGAACCAGAACCAGACCACACAGGCTATCCTCAGCACTACCACTATCCAGACGGAGGGGCCACTCTTCTGGGAGCAGGGCTTAGCTCACCTGCTCTTGTTGGGGATAATGCCCTTCTCCAGGAGCTGGTTGTCCTTGCCCACACGGATGGCCAGCCAGTTTCCCAGCTTGCCGTCGTACAGAGTGTCCACCACCTTGAAGATGTCACCGCGAGAGAAGCCCAGACACTGGGGCTGCTCCTTCTCGTATCTGAAGTGCGTCCGGATGAAGAAGGAGTCTCCTCGCCCGGACGTGAGGATGTTCTCATAAACTGGGATGCAGAGAGGGCCATGTTAGGGTTGAGTAGCTGCAGCTCATAAGCTTTAGCACCAAACACACACACACACACACACGCACACACACACGCACACATTAAAACATAAGGCCAATACTTCAAACTGAACACAAATTAGAAAGCAGTGAATGTGGGTGTTTCCTTGAACACACACACACACACCTAACCTCGCACATCTGGCCCATCCTCATATGGGAACTTGACGCTAGATTACATTGTAAAATTTGTCTCAGAATTTGGCTCCAGCAGCATTACTGGGTGAACTGGTGTTCATGCTGCTGGAGGTGGAGTGATGGTGGGGGATGTTTTGGTACACCGGTCCCTTGGGACACCTGTGGCTGGACGTTTGGACAGTAGGACTTCCTTCATAGCAGCTGACCCATTGGCAGCATGACACGTTTATCAGGACCATAACACAAGGGCTGTAGACTTGGTTTGGTTCCAGGAACATGACAGCAAGTTCTCCTTGCGTTCCTGGACCTTCACAGTCCCCAGATCTTACTCCTACAGAGCATCTCCAGGACACGGTAGAACAGGCTGTTCAGAGCATGTCAGTACCATTTCATTTGCCGCAACTGTGAGAAGCTGTTTGCCTGCGCCAACATTCCTGCAGAACGATTTCAACACCTTGTGGTGTTGCCATGACGAACTGCTGTGGTTCTGTAGGCCAAAGGAGGTCCGAAATGCTACGATGTGTCTTTAATAAACTGGACATTCAATGTGCACCAAATGTGGTGTATGTCTGTGTGTGTGTGTGTGTGTGTGTGTGTGTGTGTGTGTGTGCGCGATATCTATGTGGGTGTGTTAGTATGTAAAACACAGACTGTAAAGGAAGTAAGAGCCTCCACTGTCAATGTCAGTGATCATATTCACGCCATGTGATTGCCGTGGTAAATACAGTATAAATATCCATGCGGCACACGGGTGACTGGTGACCTGCAGGCCTTGGGTTACACCACCAGTGATTAACTGCTTAACACTCTACTGTCTGCTCTCGTCTGTCTCCTGCGTCACCAGCCGTAAACACACACAAACCACAACAGATGCCAGGGGCGGCTCACTTACAGGAACCGCCGGAGCTCCATAAACCTCCACAAAACACTGCACGGCACGTAAACATACAAACCACCAGCTACAGCTCACACACACACACACACACACACACACACACACACACACACACACACACACACACACACACACACACACAGATAGCAGGACCAAATGTAGCTGTGTGTATGTCAGATTTATGTGGTAGAATAGGTCAGTGTTAGAGAAGCGTGTGTGTGCGTGTGTGTGTTTGTGTGTGTGTGTGTGTAGACCTACCCTCTGCTTTACTCTGGGCTAGTATAGTGATGATCTCTCCCCTGGGGAGTTCCAGTAGAAACATTACAGCCTCCTCACGAACAATGTTAGTAAAGTCCACATTATTCACCTGCAGGAATGAAACACACACACACAACCCATCATCTTCATCAGCAGCAGCAACAGGACACCTGTGTGCACCTTTCAGATGGTGCTAGTGCTTTGGAACTGTGATGGGCTTCCTTGGCAACTGTACCTTCAGGATCTGGTCACCCACACGCAGGCCTTCCTCTTCGGCAGGGCTGCCCTCCTGAACGCCTGCGATGAAGATGCCCACGTCGTTCCCACCGGCCAAACGAAGACCAACACTCTCACCCTTCTGAAAACTTACCATCATAGTGTTTGGCCTAGGTGGAGAGGGTAGGGTGTGGTGGAGAAGACAGAGCAGAAGAGAGAGAGAGAGAGAGAGGGGGGGGGGGAGAGAGTGTGAGAGAGGGAGAGAGAGGAAGAGAGAGAGGGAGAGAGAGAGAGAGAAGTGAAATTAGTTAATACAAACTTCACATCAAACACAACACTTCACTAGGACACTAAACCACCCACTCACACACTAAACTGCTCATTCCCACAGGCCTAAAAAGCACCAGACAAAATGCTGACATCTGTATAACTAGAAAGAGTAACATTCATTAGTTTATTTATTTCTTCTTTTATAGGGACAAGCCGAAAAGTTTGAATTTTCTCTGTAAAGAGGCACAGAGCACAAAATGTACAGCTATCAATGTGCTGTCAGGCGGGCCACAGTACTGCATACAGATCAGCTGTTGTCCATTACACACCCTGTTGGTTGCGTGGTTGCATTCAGCTGATATTCATTAACTGCTAGAACGTGAAGTTCACTTGTGCTGGGTAGAAACTCAATGTGTTAAAGAGCTCTGGCACTGAGACAAATCCTTTCCATCAGCAGGCACAAAAATACCCCACCCATCCACTGCCCCTCCCACCCCTCCACTGCCCCTCCCACATACTTTCTGTCTAATGAATATGCATGACACTGATGGTGGTGTGATCCGTAGAGAACAAGAATATGGAGCTGTTTTAATGTCAAAACTAAAAAAACCACACAATGTGAAAAATATCAGCCTGCTAGTTTTGTCATTCCATATGTGTAAATATCACACTCAAAAGTGTAAAAGTGAAAGTAATGAGCACTGACATATGAACTGTATGCATTTTTATCACATTCAAGCTGCCTTTTTTCTTTTTTGAGTGGTTACGTTATGCGAACCATAATCTTGAAACATTTAATCTTGAATAACATTTGTAATGTTAGCATTACCAACTTAATATCAAAGCCTGAATGTTGTAGGACCATTTTTTGGCTTCCTGTTGCTTTTTAGGCCTGTTGGCTGGTGTTTGAAATGCACAAGCCAGGATAATCAGTTTTATGGTATCATATGAGTAACATGCAAAAAACTAGTAAAGATGCGTCTTTTGTTTGCTCATGGGCGGGAAGAGGTGGGGATTCTTGTGCATACTGTGAAATATAATCCTGCCGGTGCAATTAATAACTGACACAGTTAGAGGACTCAATACAACTGATATAAATGATACTGTTAGATGACTCGATACAATTGATATTACTGATATGATTAGACAACTTAATATATCCTGTTTGTGAATCTATTTATTGTAAATGAATTCCCAAAAGAGCATTATATTGCAGGTCTAAACACCATAGCAGGAGGTGTAGGCTAACTAAATTAGCTAGCTAATAACATTTAAGTACTAGAAGCTTCAGTACAAAAATCTACGAACACCTTAGTAATACTAATAAGTGGCAAGTGGGCAATGAATGCATGCTCATAAAATTACACCTGACTATTATTATTATTAAATGAGATAAATCGAAATGTTTTAGCCTAACCAGCCTGTCTAAATCCTCCTTTTGTTTGCTATATTTGTTTTCTAAAGATTTTTCATAGTGTTCAGTTAGTAACAAAATCACCCAATAGCATCTGCTGACAGAAATGGCCATGAGCCCGCCCCCAAACTGTCAGAACCACCCTGAGCATGTTCCCAAACTGTCAGAACCACTCACATATCAACACTCAAGCACAGAGCAGCTGATGGTAATAATGTACTTGTTGTGTGAGGACAATGTTCAAATTGAAAATAAAAAAAACATTTTGAGCACAATATTACAGATGTGCGTGCATTTCATCATTCTGTTTCACATTTGTGTTTGCAAGTGAGCTCTTTACATGTGCAAAATGCTAAAATCTGAAAGTTTATATTTTTCATAATGTTTTGCCCCCTGTTGCCCCCATAATGTTTTAATTTTGCCATTACAGTGACTCCATAGCAGAATGATGAGGAGAAGTGTGTCCTAGTGAGGTGAGAACCCCCTTTTATCTCTCTGGGTTTGCTTTTCTCACCCCTTCATCCCTTTGTCTCCCCAAGTGAGTACAGACACAGACTGCTTGGTACTACACATTTTTGCAGCAGGTTGTGTGTGTGTGTTTTCATGTGTGTGCACCCACCCATATAGCTCTTCATCTTCAGTACTTGGCCGCAGCAGAATTTTGGGTGTTTTCATGACTGCTACTGGAAGAGACACATTCGAGCCCCATTAACTGCAGTTTGACAGACGTTTCAAGCTTCTCTCAGGAGCCCTAAGAGAACCTACAGTCTCTAGTTGCTGTAGGTGTCTCTAGCTGTAAACTTTTAACAAGTCAGACACAGACGCACAGCCCGTATAACACGTGGGTGCGCGTCTGTGTCGCGAGCGCTGAGAGCAGCGTGAGTGTGCCTCTCTACCCGGAGGATCCTTGGGCTGCGAATCTCCACGCGTGTCCTGCTCAGACGACGCTCCTCCTGCCAGCCTCTGTGGGGAGGACACCGCGGCCATCTTGGTCCCTCTGCTTGGAGGCTCCTCCCTGAAACCGTGAGAGGCACCAGATGTTCAGGAGACCTCGTGACGCTCCCGGAGCTTTTGAATCACCCTGCCCAAAGTCATGCGAAGCTTCATTCATGCTGTTTGTGGAGATAGACTGGGCTGAGGCCGGTGTCTCCTTTTACGTTTCTAGGGGCGTTACTAGGAGGCAGCCGTGCCAACACTGCAGCACAGGGAGGAAACTCGCTATCATCCATCTAAGATCTAATCCCCATGACTCCTGGATTTTTAATGGCCTGTTTAATTTCTAAGCACGCTGTGAACGTCCTGCACACCGTCTGCGCCATCGGGCGAGCCAGGAACGTGTCTCTGACTGGCTGCAACGCCAGTGACCTTGGTGGACCCCCAAGCGCGTTTTTGGTCTGCAGCAGCCGTGAGTGTGAATGGCTCCGGAGGAGAACCTGGGTCTGCGAGCAAACGCCTAGCCGACCCACACACCTGGTGCTGTCCCGCGGGACCTCGTTGGACGAATGAGAGGACAGGTCAGACTGGCGTGACCGCTGTTCGTCCTGTGGAGAGTAGGAGTGGCACGACTCCATCTCGGAGATATCTGAAACGAGAGATAGACGGGAGAGGAGTGAGCGTGCTGGCCCGAACCCACAGTTCCAAACCCCTCCACCGGATGACACCCAGAGGGTCGGTGTAAACGCACCCGCTACCACACACAGCTCTCGGTGTTACGCCGGCGATGCGTTAATGTGCAGAGAAGCATGACACTCAGAGCAGAAATGGACGAGAGGAGTGAGTGTGTCAGCTCGGGCAACGGGAGTCATGGAAAGCAAAGTGAATTTCGAGCAGTATCAAATTACAGATGCTTAGAGCAGTGAAGCAGAACAGAGAAAAGTGTGTGTGTGTGTGTGTGTGTGTTCATGTGTGAGAGAGGGAAAGAGAAGTGTAAGACAGAGTCTAATGAAACAGAACACCCTTGATGCAGGTGTGGGACAGACAGATAGACAGACAGATAAACAGACAGACATGAACAGTCTTGGATTGTAGTGCCATTAGCAGAAACCTGTTTGCACCAGGCAAACACCGAAACAAAAAAAGTGTAGCGTACACTTTCACATTCACATTTCAGCTCTACATTTTCCCAGGGTAGTTCACAAAAGTGCAGTTAATCTGAGCAGGGTTAGCGCCACCAAAACGGAGCAGCTACGGAGACCAGGGAGGTTAGAGCAAAACGCAGCGACGGTGGGCAAAGAGAGAAGGAAAGGGAGAGAGAGGCAAAGGGAGAGAGGTGTGGGGAGAGAGGGAGGCAGGTGAGGGGAGGGAGGGAGAGAGAGGGGGAGAGAGGGAGGGAGTTACTGTGTGCTTGGGGGCTGCTGGTGAAGCTAAATGCATGTCCACTGCCTTAAGAATTCCACAGCTTTCCACAGCGGTGGCCAGTACAGCATGCCTGGAACACACTCTGTTATGTAGCACATAACACACACACACACACACACACACACACTACCACACATGCTCACAAGCTAAGTTTAACAGAGGAAATTTAAGTTTTTAATGTGCTGAACAGAAATAGAACTCGGCCCACTAGTGTAAACAGGTAAATAAATAACTGCAGGAATGACTGAGTGTCCGGGAGTTGATGTTTCTGGTTTGATCTGATGAATGTGAATGTGGGGAGACCTCACTGAGATTGTCCTTTTTGTCTGAGGTCTGTAGGAACGAGTGTTCCCATCTGTTGGGTGAAGATGGAATTACAACCTGTCAGACACTCGAGAGAGAGCAACACCACAGAGAGGTGCGGCCACAGACACAGGCCCTCAACACGGCACAGGCTGCGAACAAACAAACCTCCTGTGACTCCGCCCTCTGTTTACATCACTCTGCTACCGTACGATTAACAAACAGACCACAGGAGCATGCATGCGCACACACACACACACACACACACACACACACACACACACACACACACACACACACACACACACACACACTAACACACACACACTAACACACACACACACACACACACACACACACACACACACACACACACACACACACACACACACACACACACACACACACACACACACACACACACACACACACACACACACTCCTTACAGAGTCAGATATTGAGCACTGAGAGAGCTATACATACTTGTACGTACCAGGTCTGGACCCAAATATTCTACTGTTTCAATATTTGTTCGTTGGGAAGGTATTTGGTTTTTTTTTATTTTAATTTTGTGGTTCAGATGTTTGCATGTGGGAAAGGAGAGGCCTAATTATAGGTTTTCAGTGAGGGTGAATCGTTAAATGCATGTTGTCAGCACGTTTTTGGGCTGTGTTTATATTCTGGGGTTTTGACTCCCCAGGGGTTTGAGGTCGGCCACAAAACATTTCTCCTTTAGAATGGCCAGAGCAGAGAGCAGCCTTAGTCCAGGGTTGCATGTTTAAATGTCTCACGTTTGTTGGAGCTAATTTGCTATTTTTGTGTTTCACAGTGCCACGCTACAAAAAACATATACAAATCTTTAATATTTGTGGCGACAATCTCACCTAACAACAAAGAAATACACAGTAGTGCCAAAGGTCTGAAGTTCACACACACACACACACACACACACACACACACACAGAGGTCAGGGTTGAAACCTGAAGTCTTTCAGCATCTCAGAAAGCAGTTTCACAATTAGAATCAAAGAAGAGTTAAACCGCTGAGCACAGCACTGATCCTACAGTGGCAATCAAGCACTGAGTCACATTTCACCACAAAACCAAGATGATGGATTTCAAAACCAGATATAGCTAAAGGCAAACACAAACACACACACACACACACACACACACACACACACACACACACACACACACACACACACACACACACACACACACACACACACACACACAGGTCCACAATCAAGCGCAACACATGGTCCACCATGTGCTGGAGAAGCTCCCTGAAGCTATCCTGAGATTTATCCATTTGCCTCGTCCTTTTATATTTCACACTAGTGTCTGCTGGTACAAAAACGTTAAAAGTTTGGTACAAAATGAATGACCATGCTGAGGAGAGGTTTCATAGGAGAGATCAGCTGTCTGAGCTAAATGCGGGCAGCAGTATACATGGGGACACATGTGGCTTGACGCTGATGCGCTGTGAGGAAACTTCAAACTGTGAGGAAACTTTAAGCATCATTCTAGAACCAGAAATAAGTCACCACACAGAGTTAAGAATGAATAAAATTGTTTATTGATTACGGAGAGTATTTGAAATTGAAGTTAGCAAAAATATATAAGCGCACAAGAGTGAAAGGGTCCAAGACTGTAAGTGCACGGGGGTCAAAGGTCCTGGCCGTGCTGAGGCACAGACGGCTTAACACGACTTAAAAGGCAACTGACAGTGTCTCTGACGTCCTTCAGCTAAAAGTACGAGAAATTATCTGTAAAAAAAGAACAGAGATAGAATCGCGCTTGTAGAACAGATCTCTGTGTTTTCTCCGCTCACCGGCATCAACCTACTCGACTGCATCCAAGTATTCCCTGTGTGATGTTCCGATCTTACTCAGAGCAAAGCAAAAACTTCCTAAAGAAGCGTAACAACAGAATATTGCTTATCCGCATCACCAGACTGACGGGACGATGCCGTTGTTGCCTATGACAAATTTTAACATCTCCACACGAGTGGAAGAACTGTTGGACATAAGCTACAGCTGCAGTGATGTGTCACTGGACCATGATACAGTGGAGTCTGACTGTGCCAGATTCCATTTAAAGGCCCTGTTCAGTTCCAACGTTCCTATTCAGGCACCACGTCTGGTAAATGTACCTGTGATAGCATCAGTCACATTCATCTGATCCAGTTAGGAATATCTGCTTTAGACTCAAGCGGAACGCTGCGGCCGGGTCTAGCGGTCGGCTACTGACCGCACGATGGCGTATTGAACGCTTAGCCCACTGTGCTTACACAGATAGGAATGCTGATCTGGGATCAGTAGCAGAGCGGAACCTCCCTGCTCCACAACAACAAAAACTGATCCCACATCAGCACTTTCAAAACATCACCACCAGACCCTACGCTATGGAGATGTAGTCATGTTACCAAACTGCCATTTTAAAATCCAGCTCTGCACAAAGGTGTGATGTGCAGCTGCTCGAGAGCATGGGACTCACCGTCGGGTTCGGAGTCGCTGTCGGCCAGAGGGGGGATGCGCACCAGGATCTGACGATGGTCTCTCTGAACCACCAGCTGAAGCTTCCCGCGCGACTTCTCGATCAGCTTCCCGGCGTCGCTGAGGGACAGGTTCTCCGTCACCGTCCCGTTGATCTGACAAACGCAGATTAAAAGGAGTTGGTGCTGGATGGACCACGGTGCTGGTGAGGACATTTGCCAAGCAGCCAAGACGTCCGGGGGAAGAGATGGTGAAAAAGTTGTGTGGGGACTACAGGACGTGGAGTCAAATCAGGACAGGACAGGCGAGCATGCGCGGGTCGGACAGGCACCTTGAGGATGATATCGCCCTCCTGCAGGTTTCCATCTCTGGCAGCCAGACCTGTGCTGGTCATCTCCTTAATGAAGATCTGGCTACCCAGGCGAAGGCCGTACTCTGTAAGGAACCATCAGAAAGAAAAACGACTAAACTCCAGTTAACATAAACCTGACCCCAATGACACACCATCCACAGTCACCCCAACCAGATACCCCAAACACAGCCATCCCAAACACAGACACCCCAACCAGGTACCCCAAACACAGACACCCCAACCAGATACCCCAAACACAGCCATCCCAACCAGATACCCCAAACACAGCCATCCCAAACACAGACACCCCAACCAGGTACCCCAAACACAGCCATCCCAAACACAGACACCCCAACCAGATACCCCAAACAAAGCCATCCCAAACACAGACACCCCAACCAGGTACCCCAAACACAGACACCCCAACCAGATACCCCAAACACAGCCATCCCAAACACAGCCATCCCAATCAGATACCCCAAACACAGCCATCCCAAACACAGGCACCCCAACCAGATACCCCAAACACAGACACCCCAACCAGATACCCCAACCACAGCCATCCCAAACACAGACACCCCAACCAGATACCCCAACCAGATACCCCAAACACAGCCATCCCAAACACAGACACCCCAACCAGGTACCCCAAACACAGACACCCCAACCAGATACCCCAAACACAGCCATCCCAACCAGATACCCCAAACACAGCCATCCCAAACACAGACACCCCAACCAGATACCCCAAACACAGACACCCCAAACACAGCCATCCCAAACACAGACACCCCAACCAGATACCCCAAACACAGACACCCCAATGACAGACACCCTAACCACAGCCACCCCAAACAGAGCTATGTTTCACCACTAACACAAACAAGGATGGGAGGGGAGGAGAGAGAAGGAGGAGGGGAGGAGAAAGAAGGAGGAGGGGAGGAGAGAAAGATGAGGGGAGGGGAGGAGCACTGAGTGGAGAGAAGGATGAGGGGAGGAGGGGAGGAGAGAGAAGGAGGAGGGGAGGAGACAAGGCGTGCTGCACACATTCACAAGACACCCAGGCAATCGCCTGGCGGAACGTCCATAAATAAATCAGGCTAAAATAAATCAGGTTAAGTCTTGCCAGCAGAGAGAAGACAACCGCCCACATACAGGAGAAAGGGAGCAAGACTGAGGGAAAGAGGAGAGCAGGAGAGAGAGAGAGAGGGGGGGGGGGAGGGGGAGAGAAGGAAGGGTTGAGAATGAGACAGACCTAATTATAAACACTTAGCCCAAATGCTTTTTAATGCTGAGCCTATATGGATACACTCATTACATTACATCCAAACATCTGATCTTATCTACTACCTCAAATAAATCACACAGTGGGCTTCCTGAATCACTGAGAAAAGTAGTGGCGTTGGCCATTATCAACCATAAATAAGCGTTTCGATGCAGACACGTTATTGTCCTGACACTTAAGATCTTATAAAAATATATGTGGGACCTTGTTAAAGTTCGACCAAAGGCACCAGCATGACGGCCACTGGCTGGACACAGAACTGCAGCAAAGTGCAGTCCAACCTCCCTGCTCCAGCGCCGGTCCACACTCAACCAGGCCAGCAGAAGCTCTCAGCTGTCCAGCGCAGCTTCATTTCCGAAGATTCACCTCACCCGCTAGACACCCGCTCAACTCAGATACCTGCTCAGGTTTGCTACCGGCCCGAGGTCTCCATCTCACCTTCGTTGGGCCTGTTCTTCACCAGCATCACGTTGATGGGTGGCTGCAGAGGTTCGGCGTGGCCCTGATCTCTCCGGCGCCCCCTGCTGGGCGAGGGCGAGCGCTCCTTCAGACGGTCCCGGCTGTGGCCGCGCCCCAGCCTGTCGTCTGAGCGAGGCTCGTATCGCCTGGAGTCGAAGCCGGGCCCCGGGTCCCTGCTGTAACTGCTGGCGGGGCTCCCGCTGCCGGCCCCGCGGCCCCCGCTCTGCTGCCGCTGGTACCGCCTCTCCGGGCTGGTCCCGCGCTCCGCGCTCCGCCCACGGCTGCCGTCCCGCCGGTAGCCCGTCTCCGGGCTGGGGGCCCTCTCCACGCTGCGGCCCCGGCTGCGGCCCGGTTCGTAGTCCTGCCGTCGGTACTCCGGCTCTGGGTACCCCAGACGGCCCTTGTCCAGGCTGCGGTCTCGTTCTCGAGGGTAGCCCAGGCCGCCGTTGCCCCGAGGGTAGTCCGAGTCGGGGTCGCTGTTCAGGCTCCGGTTGTCCTCGGGGTAGTAGCTGGACAGGTTGTAGTGGCGGCTGTCCTTCTCCGGCGTCGGGGGACGTTTCAGCACTGCCGTTTTACGAGGTCTCTTCACTGTCTGTACGGAGGGAGGGATGCAACACAACCTTTGATCTATTACTGCTTATCTCATAAATCATTTACCTGCTACTTTTCTGGAGACATTTACACAGAATAAAAATATGCTAAACACAAACAGACCTTCATAGAGTGCATGTTCTATTTGGGCTTAAGTTTATGTAAATGAATTCACATGGGAGGTGTAACATGTCTGCAGATATACAGCCTTTGAAGCTAAAAGTGACAGGAAGCACAGGGAGCGGGGAAGGGGCGGGGCGTCCCGCAGGCCACAGCCAATCACTACTTACTATTTTTGCCACTTTCCCGCATTTTCGAAGCTGCTGGACGGCAAACGAATGAGGCACGTTCTCCATGGAGACGGTGTTGACCTGCACAACCCGGTCACTCTCACTGCCAAACAGAACAGAACCGCACAGTCGAATGGGTTCGGGGGAACCGCACGCTTCAAGAACCATATGACTCATCACAATATTCCTACCTTAGACCTTATTCTATCTCTTTTAAAAAATGAAAATGAACCACTGGGAGAAACACTGGCACAGAAGCAAGTTGCAAGTGCATGTTTATAACATTCATATTTGTGAATGAGTGTCCTGGGGATGTGTGCCGTGTGCTCTGAGCACTCGTGTCTGTGTAGTGTTAGAGGAGAGAGAGTAAAGAAGGCATACAACAGCAAGCCATCGGCGGGGCCGCCCGGCAGGACGTCGGAAACGATGATGGACGTCTCGCCACTGTCCACGTTAGGGTTGTCCCTGCCCCCGGACACGGCTATTCCAAAGCCCATCTTAGCATCCTGAGAGAGAGAGAGAAAGAGAGAGAGAGAGAAAGAGAGAGAGAGAGAGAGAGAGAGAGAGAGAGAGAGAGAGAGAGAGAGAAAGAGAGAGAGAGAGAGAGAGAGAGAGAGAGAAGCTTGAACAATGTCTCGGTCTCCCAGCTCGTCCAGTGCTTGTCGTCTTGATGAGATCATAGATCAAAGGTAGCAGGAACAGAGACAGTGATGAGATTTGTGAGAACAGGAATGGCGAGTGCATGGAGACGCAGCTCAGCCAGGAGACGTGAGGAGACAGTTTAACAGGGAGAGTGTAACTCTCGAGACAGTATAACCCCCTGCAGGCCTGCATGGCATCGCCGGACCGCGGCACTGGATGGCTCTGTTCTGCCTCTCTGCTCTGCACCCAGCCTCTGCCCTGATGTGAAACCACTGTACTTGCCTCCGAGCACCCGGGCTGGGCACACACAGTGTAATGACAGCCTATTACCAGCTCACCGCAAGCCAAACCGATCCTGATCTTCTCGAGCCTGATTACAGTCGACTAGGAACATGACAGTGAGATAGTGAAAGTGGGGGGGGGGAGCAGCTGTGGGCGGAGCTCCTGGAAGATCCCGCCCCTCTTCTGCTGAGGGGGCCACGTGAAGGTCTGCCCATGGTTCCTACGAGCCCGACTGCTTTGCTGGGCACTGCCACCACACCCCTGAGTAGGCCCGTTTGACCCATGACCTGGTAAGGCGACACCATGTTGATTCAAAATATTTTCATTGCCCAATGAAACCAAAGCCGCTGCGAAAACTGGTTTTGGAGAAGAATGGCAAGGCCTCCTGGCACTGAGATCAGCACGAGCTGTTAATTAGACAGGTGAAGAGCGGCGGGATGAAAGCAGCTCTGGGAAAACAAGGTGAGCTCCATCGGCTTGCTGTAACCTCCACACCACACCCAGCCTTCAGACCATGGCCTCTCTCCAGAGTGCTCCTCACCCTCCACACACAGGAGCCTTGTGATCACCCACCACACCCACCACACATGTCAACACACAGAGCTATTTCCTGGATATGTTAGGCATCAAGATGGCAGGAGATATGATGTGTGTGTGTGTGTGTGTGTGTGTGTGTGTGTGAATAGCTCTAGTCTGCTCTATGATTTCTCATGCTGAAGATGAGAGAGAGTCTTTCCTGTGCGGCAAGGGGAGAGATGAATGTGTCTCATTCTGTTAACGGGGAGAGAGAGAGAAAGAGAGAGGGAGAGAGAGAGAGAGAGAGAGAGAGAGAGAGCACAGGGGGGTGGGGTGTCTCTTTCCCGCATGCCTGCCAGCCACAATGTTAAGACATCAGCAATAGGGTGAACAGAAATGTCTTCATGTTCAGCACAGCCACTACGTTCAAACTACATCTTTTCGTGTATTTGTTTGGAGCAGTGACGGTTGGGCTGATGAAGAGAGTTGTGTGCGTGTGTGTGTGTGTGTGAGTTGTGTCTGGCGTGGATCAGAGATCAGAGATCTGTTCCAGATTTGCTGCCCAGCTTGTGCCTAAGGTTGTGTGGCTGGTGTGTGTGTGTGTGTGTGTGTGTGTGTGTGTGTGTGTGTGTGTGTGTGTGTGTGTGTGTGTGTGTGTGTGTGCGTTTGTGTGTTCGGGAAACACGGCCTCTCCCCATGTGTAAACAGCTCTGCTCCTCTGCAGCTCACACATAACTCTCCTTCAGCAGCGTTCACTGATGCCTCAGCAGAGTGGACGTCTACCTGAGCACACACTGTTCTGCTCTCAGGCCCTTCAGCCTCCTCAGAGCAGGGCAACCGCAGCTCACAGCCACAGCTCACAGCTACAGCTCACAGCCACAGCCACAGCCACAGCTCATAGCTACAGCTCACAGCTACAGCTCACAGCCACAGCTCATAGCTACAGCTCACAGCTACAGCTCATAGCCACAGCTCACAGCCACAGCTCATAGCTACAGCTCACAGCTACAGCTCACAGCCACAGCTCACAGCCACAGCTCATAGCCACAGCTCACAGCTACAGCTCACATCCACAGCTCATAGCCACAGCTCACAGCTACAGCTCACAGCTCATAGCCACAGCTCATAGACACAGCTCACAGCCACAGCTCACAGCCACAGCTCATAGCCACAGCTCACATCCACAGCTCACATCCACAGCTCATAGCCACAGCTCACAGTTCACAGCCACAGTTCACAGCACACAGCCACAGCTCACAGCTATAGCTCACATCCACAGCTCACAGACACAGCACACAGCTCATGGCCACAGTTCACAGCCACAGCTCACAGCACACAGCTCATGGCCACAGTTCACTGCCACAGCTTACAGCTACAGCTCACATCCACAGCTCACAGCCCACAGCTCACAGCCCACAGCTCATAGCCACAGCTACAGCTCACAGCCACAGCACACAGTTCACAGCACACAGTTCACAGCCACAGCTCACAGCCACAGCTCACAGCCACAGTTCGCAATCACAGCTCAAAGTGCAGCTCCATAGCCCACATGAACAGGGCAAGTAGATTAGCACTTGACTAGGACTAGGCGACAACTTAGGCCAGATCTACGTCTTATCTGACCCTTATCACAAGCATAACCACCAAAAAACAAGAAGCAACACTCTAGGGAAGTATAATTATTAAAGCACAGGAGCTGATCATGTTAACAGAATTCCTGGAAGAACATAAGCTGGTCATGTTACACCATGCAGCGCGCTATTAGCCCACTATTAGCTTTGGTTAGGACACCATTAGCTTTGGTTAGCACACTATTAGCTTTGATTAGGTTACTATTAACTTTGATTAGGGTACTATTAACTTTGATTAGGACCCATTAGCTTTGGTCAGAATATCTCTAGATTGTGCTAATATTGTTATTTCACATACATGACGTATCGAGACAGGCAGCATAACTAAAGAACCACAGAAACAATTGAAGGCAGAAGAGGAAGTGGTGTGTGTTAGACAGGAAGTCAAGACTTACTCTCTGCAGAGTCACAGTGAACTGCTCCCAGACTGTGTCTTCCATTCCTGAGGTCTGCAGGGAGAACAAATGACACAGAAGACACCGTTAATGAACAATACGCAAAATATCGGCCACAGGCCCTGAACACAGCTCTGCGTTTCAGTTCTAATTTGAGAGTTTGGAAATCTGTATCGGGTGAACCTGGTGGAAATCACACTTCTTTTCATACGCACAACCACCAATTCATGGGGGAAAACTTATAGGACCAGTAGCTGCTCAGATGTTCCTTGGCTGGTTGTTGTCATATTCGTTTATGCCCAAGGGAGCTAACAAAAGGTATTCTGCACCAGCTCGCAACAAAAATAAATCAATAAATAATAAAAAAAAAATCATACACAACCTTCAATGTCCTCAAAATTCCTCTCATGGTTCATTTTACAGAAACTACGCACTACATACAACTTTGTCTTTCTGGCTAAGGTTTGTAGGTGGATGGCCTCGCTGAGTCATTGTGAGATTTTAACTGAAGGGTAACCTTGAGAAAAGTCTCTCAATTAGCTACACCACAATCTCCTTCTCACCTGTAACTGTCTGCCATGAGCTGGCTAAGGTAGCACCCCCTTTACCCCTTTTCTGAAGAGTTAGAAAGTATTATTTAAATTATACTTTCTATTAAAAAAATATTTAAATTAAATTTTACTTTCTCATAAATGCCAGTAAATCTGCCCTAAATTAAACAGAAGGCTTAATCTGCTGGAGAGCTGAAAATTTGCCATTGTAATTATCAGTCAAAAAGTCTAATATCAAACCGATAATATAAAAATAACATATCAGCCCCCAATATATCGCACAGTTCTAGCACATACAGATTAGATTAGATTAGTCTGGCCCAAAGTACTAGGAAAGTGTGTAGGACAAACTGCACAACACAGAGTAGCACCACGTCATTCATACAGCCGGGCAGCAACAGCCTGTACCAGAGGATCAGACCGACTTATACTGACTGTGAGATGGAAGTATGAAGAAGCCCCATCTCAGACCAGACCAAACGTCAGGAAGCAACTACAACAGCCCGGAAACATGACCTGACAGCAAGACGGAGTCTAACGGTCTCTCAGTGCCAAAATGTGCCCGGGTGTGCTCTGAAGCACAGTCCAAAAACCAACCTGAAGAGCAACAAACAGCATCTGAAATGGTCTTGATACAAGATCTCTGGCACTTCATGTGCCACACTTCTTATAGCAATCAACTAATCAAGGTTCTGTAAATCAGGTTTCTTTAAAATTCTAACAATTTCTCCAATTACACTAGTTAACAGTTATGAAACAACAGGACCAAGGGAAGTGGAGACTACTGGTGGACACTGAAGATGCACGTTCCTGAGGTTAGAAGAACCTGTTTTTGGGTGCAGTGCTACTTATGGTCTCTGCATGTTATCTCCTGAATATGGACAAAAAAAAAGGCTGTGATTCTTATATTGGGCGGTCAGCCCTATAGATAGAACAGCCTCAAATTAAGAATGATGTTTTGCAGTTAAACTTCAAATTAATTGTTTAATTATAAGTCATGTGAATAATGAGCCACAAATTATACTTATTGCTCAATTATACCTATAATGCAGTGTGATATGCTAATCATTTAAATCATAGCAAAAAATGTTTATAATACTTTACTGATTGTAACAGTTAAGTAATTTCTTGTACAAATAATTGAGTTACATAATTTTCCTAATATTACTGATTGCTCTTACAAGATGGTGATCAGAAAAACTAAAGACTGGAGAAATACAGTAACAGTACTACAGTACATTACTATAGAACCCACAGTACTACAGTACATTACTATAGAACCCACAGTACCACAGCACATTAATACAGTACCACAATACCACAGCATGATTGTACTACAGCATAAAAGCGCCATAAGGTATGGTGTAAATACCACAGTACTATAGTACCACATGACCAAAGTGCCACAGTTCCACAGTATTTTTGCTTCCTCTCATGGGTATTCAGGGATTCTTTTCTTTGTAAATGAGCCCAGCGATGGAGCTGATAAGATGAGATATGGCAGAGTTCTTCCACATCAACTCAGCCTCCTGTGCTCCCTGTGAACAAACCTAGAGTTTCTCTCAAACCAGAAACCACACACACACACATAGGCACACTTGCAGATACACACACACACACACACACACACACACACACACACACACACACACACACACACACACACACACACACACAAAACCCAGCACCAGGACGTCACTGTTCCTGAATAGAGACAGGCATCCGGGTCGATAGTGATCATCTTGGAGGCAGTTACAAGCCCAGCATATCCCACAATTTCCTCAGACTCCGCAATCAGACCACACTCAGACCGCAATCAGACTGCCCTCACACCACAATCAGACCGCACTCAGACCGACAAGTTCCTAAGACTTCACAATCAGACCAACACCATAACTGGTCTGCCACTCCTTAAAAGTACACAAACATTTGAACTTTGGGCAAACACTGAAACATCTAACTTGGTTCCAGTTTTCAAAATTACCAAGACTAAATCAATCCCTTGCGACCTCAGTGTTGAAGACACATTGTACTATAACACAAGGTTTTCTTCAGTAAACGTTGGATTACTGAGATGTTCTTGAACGATAAGTAGTGTTAATGTCGAATAATGGGGCAGATTTATCAAACCTGAAAGTAACTGCATTACACCCCACAAAAAGTGCCACACAGTATTCAATTCCTACTCATACAGTTACCGTGGTGATAATTAGCACACTGGTGTCTAATTTCCACTGTGCTAAATTCACCTGTGCCCTAGGGGAAAACCAATGAAAATTGACATGTAAATGAGCCCATACATATAAAAAACCCACAAAGAAAGATGACTGACTAATCACTGTGGTGACTAACCACTTCACTCACACTTTTACACAGAATACTTCAGAACATGAATGTTTTTTACAACAAGACTCAGACCTCAAATAAATGAACTCCCTTTTCTCTAGGATGACCACCTACACAGAGCAGAGGCAGGTTATTGGTGGACCTGTGCGTCTGTCTTCTCACTTCAACCCGCCTTGCTTCCTCTCTCTCCCATTTGCCCATTTTCCTTGGTGTGCAGATTTAATCGGAGGATTCTGCCTGAAGACATTTGCCCTCCAAAATCTTTGAAGATACACTATTATTCAGTATATGTGTGTGTAATTTGCTCATGTGTAATCACACTGAATTTCTTGAGCAGTGTTCAAAACATGACTCACAGAAACGGGTTGACAGAGCCACACACACACACAGACACGCGCACAGACACAAACACACATGCTCGCTCACACACACACACACACACACACACACACACACACACACACACACACACACACACACACACACACACACACACACACACACTCAAAAACAGACACAGACACACCCACATACACACATTTCATTTCTACTAAAAGTGTTAGATAAATAAAATGATGGGTTCACAGAGACAGAAAAAGTGAGAGAGAGGGAGTGGGAGAGATAGAGAAGGAGAGAGAGGGACAGAGAGACAGAGGGAGAGGAGAAATGCGGCATCACTCTCAGATGTAATGAGAGTGACTTTACTGTTGGTGAATAAGATAAGTCTCATCACGG
>NC_135214.1:34233453-34295953 GCF_052324685.1 Brachyhypopomus gauderio | reverse complement strand
AACACAACAACCCCCACATCATCACATCAACCCCCACATCATCACAACACCCCACCAACATCATCACGACAACCCCCACATCATCACGACAACCCCCACATCAACACAACACCCCCCACATCATCACAACACCCCACCAACATCATCACGACAACCCCCACATCATCACAACACCCCCTACATCATCACAACACCCCCCACATCAACACAACACCCCCTACATCATCACAACACCCCCCACATCATCACAACAACCCCCACATCATCACATCAACCCCCACATCATCACAACACCCCCCCCACATCATCACAATACCCCCCCACATCATCACGACAACCCCCACATCAACACAACAACCCCCACATCATCACAACACCCCCCACATCAACACAACAACCCCCACATCATCACAACAGCCCCCACATCATCACAACAACCCCCACATCATCACAACACCCCCCACATCATCACAACACCCCCCACATCATCACAACAACCCCCACATCATCACAACATCTCCCCCCCCCCCCACATCAACATCTCCACAACACCTCCCATGAATGGATAAAACTTTATGCAGCACCTTTCAAGATACCCAAGGTTACTGAACAATTAGCACAGGTACAACACAGGTACACACACCAGTGAGAAGACCAGCCTGGTCCACTCAGCGTACACTCCTCCAGAAACAGCACCCCCTGGGGGACTGGAGCGGGAAGAGAGAGAGGACAACACCCAGGACAGAGCTGGGCATACACACCCAGGTCAGAGCTGGGCTTACACACATTCACATTCACCCACACACAGAACTCAAACAAAAGCTCATTAGACATGCAGAGCCGCACAGTCACACACACACACACACACACACACACACACACACACACACACACACACACACACACACACACACACACACACACACACACACACACACACACACACACACACACACACACCAGAACAGTAACACAAACACATTGGAACTGGAACAGCCAATTAATCCAAGACCCCAGTTCTGAGAGGCAAACGTGCTAACCACCAAGCTAACTACCGTGTTGACCATATCTCCACAACACTCCAACATCTACACACCCCCCACAACAACCCCATATCCACAACACCATCTATATCTTTCCAACGAACCCCCAACACATGTCAACACCCCCCTCCCCTCCCCAACACTAAACATTGTTCAATCTCTTGAACAATAATTTTGCATTAACGCTTCCTGCATAATGATTGTACGGCAGACATGTGGGAGGACATTAATCAGCAAGCCGTATGCAACATGCCTCAAACCCTGAAGCGGGGACACACACACACACACACACACACACACACACACACAGAGTGTACATACACACTGTTATTCACATAATGTTCTATTATTTCCCATTGTCTCCAAAGACCCTGAACATAAATCAGAATGCATTCATGGTTGTGGTGGACACAGGAACAGTAACGCTCTGGCTGCTGCAACCGTATCACCCCCTCACACACACACACACCTATAAATAGACAACGCCTTCACACTGCTAGAAAACCTGAAGCCAGCACGAATGAGGATCCTGTAACTGTGGCCTTTGTTTTGTCCAACCGAGGGACAAACACTCAGAAGACAAGGACAAGGCCCAGGCTCAGTCAGCCCGAGGGTGAGGGGGCTCCCAGGCCCAGAGCTTGTGCCTGGAGCCTGCGTCCTCTCACAGGCCTGAGGAAGCAAAGCAGAACACCACCATCGGGCCGTTAGCAGTGGCTGCTGTCCTCATCGCCGCCCTGGTGCTTGGAACAGGTATTGCAAGTCATCGTCACAAACACTACCTTCATGTTTGTCTCCCTAGTGTTTTGCTTAGCTCACACACACTCAGATATTCTCACTGTCTGTCGCTCTCTGCCACAAATTTCATTTCAGTGCAAACTAATTACGTATTCTAATAATTCCACATATTCAGAACTAAATGCTATACAGAACACACTGTATATTGTATGTAACTTTCCCCATGTAGCTTACCCTGATATTAAAGCCTGCAAACAACCCCTGCTGAAGGTACAGGGTCAAACTCGGCTTTCCTGAGGAACACAGGGGACTTCCTCAGCCACGCTGTCCTTTATTCAGTTGCACAATCTTTAAAAAACTGAAGTCAACATGAATTTAAACTGCAGGATTAACATGAGGACCGGCTTACACAAACACGATATGCTGTGATTAAGGAGCTTCAGTGTTCTCCAGGGATCTTCCTGGGAACGACAATTAAAAGATATGACTCACTTCTAAATTGATGTGTTAATAAAAGTTCTGCTCTACTTAAATACTCAAACACAAATTAAAAACGTATGCCCACGCGCTGCCGGAGGTGAGACGCATTCCCCATAATTACCAGCAACCTACCACAGTGTCAGCTGAATAGCCAGCCAAAAGGATTACACAGATAATAATGCTAGTGCTACTACTACCACTAAACTACAACTAAAAACAAACAAATAAATAACCATCATTTCTTTAAATAATTTCATAGTGAAGATTAACATTTTCTTCTGAGAAACAAATCAGGCTCAAAGTGTAAGATGTAACACACAGAGGAGGAGCACGTTCAACAGAGGTGATGCTCCTGATTCTCCTGATGCTCCTCGCTTAAAGGTCTGTCCAGGCTTCCAAGGGGCTGCCAAAGAGGCATCGGGAGGCACCGGGCCTCCGAGCCTCCGGGCCTGTCCCTCCCACCCCAGGGCAGCCGAGCCTGGTACACCCAGGATCTCCAGGTCAGTGTTGCTCTGACCGGTCCACGCCACAGGCTGCAGGAGAACGCTGCTCTCTGGAGCCCAATAAAGGACTCAACCTCCCCAGGGTATCATGACCATCAGGAACCCTGCGTGATGTTTGCTTTTCTTCTCTATAATTCTGTCACATTATGATGAAATGGTGAAAATGTTTTGAGTGTTTCTGCACTGTTGCTTATATACTGACAACGATTATTTTTCGATTTATTTGGACAGGGATTTCTGCCCTCAGTTCCCAGAGTTTGAAAGCTTCTCAGAAAAAGATGCAGCTACTCTCCAAGCATAAACACACACACACCTCTGATCTGGACAGACTCGCTACCGTGGTGAACCTCAGTCTGTATCTCAGACAGACATCAGTGCAAAAAAGAACAACTAGCCATTTAATCCAGTGACTGGAATGAACCTTTATTTGGACATGTGAGTGGGACGGTGTCAGCTGTAGAAAACACTAAACATCTCCAGACTGATCCAGACTGCTGATATTCATCAGAACATTGGGGTTAACTGGGGTATTCGGGGTAACTGGGGTAACTGGGGTAAACAGCCCCTCCAGGTTCAGACTACTCCTGCTAAAAATACCAACTATTTACAGATGTCTATCCAAGGGAAGACGTACACTCCTTGGGAAGCATGTCAGAGCGGAATTCCAACGATGTGATGTAAGAGATATCATGACTGGGGTTTTGGCATTGCATGTTGTAATACAGATAGCCAGTAACGACACACATCCACCCACTTTCCCACACCCAGACACACAGATGCCTCACTTCTCAAAATAGTGCCACAGCGTAAGCCGCTAATCGCTTTGTCTGCGTGAGGCACGGTAACGAGCTGGCCTGCGGCCCCTGGGCCCCGTTAGAGGGTCTCGGTGTCTCTGAGGCTCTTCCGCTTGGACAGCCACAGTACTTCCGTGTACACAGAGGAACCAGCAGGGGTGCAGTAGCTACAAGCCAAACTGCTCAGACGACGTTTTTCATCTTCCGCTGTAAACAACTCAAATTTCGAATGTAAACATAAATGTCTCTCTCCTAAATCCCAACAACAGTGGCTGTGGAAAGGGCAGTTCCCAAGGCAACGGGTGCATTCATGCAGGCCGTGAGCCACCTTGGTGTACGTGTGTGTGTGTGTGTGTGTGTGTGTGTGTGTGTGTGAGATCCAGAGGGTCAAGGAACTGAAAGTGGAGAAGTACATGTGTGTGCAGGAGTGTGAGGGTGTGTGTGAGCGTGGCCTGTATTTTTAGGACATTCCAGGCCTGCTCAGGACTGCTTGGTGGAAGGCCACAATTAGGTGTGGCCCCGCCTTCTGCCCCCCCCCCCCCCCCCCCCCCCCCCATACCCTCATGCCCGCTCCCCCCTCACCACGCTCCTCACACTGTCAACAGACAAGATGGAAGATGTCGACATATAAACATGTCTAAACACACACACACACACACACACACACACACACACACACACACACACACACACACACACACACACACACACACACACACACACACACACACACTGGTATATATAAGCACATAAAAGTTTTCAAGAGTTATACAAGCGAGTAAGAAAAAAGGGGCGGGTGGGCACTGGTCACATGACCCATCACTCACTTTAATTATGCCAACCACAAAACTGGCACATCATTAGTCTGGCCTTCACCAAAATAACTCCCCAAAGAGGGAAATAGGTCAGGCCCAGCGCTCCAACACAATGGCCATGAAACAAAAGCAAGACAGCTCACAGCTCTTTTCCAACGCTAACAGGAACAGGACGATGTACAGGGATGTCACCCAAAAAACAGAGGGTCGTTAGGAAGCCATGCATGACACACACACACACACACACACACACACACACAGGAAAACATTCAGAGACACATTCCCATGGCTATATATGGTACTGGGTAAGGGGCAGTCATGGCCTGGTGGTAGGGAGGGTCGTGGGTTCGATTCCCAGACCTGAGGCCATGACTGAGGTGCCCTTGAGCAAGGCACCTAACCCCAACTGCTTCCCGGGCGCCGGGCTAGGGCTGCCCACCGCTCTGGGCACGTGTGATCCACAGCCCCCTAGTAATCACTAGTGTGTGTGTGTGTGTGTGTTCTAACTGCACAGATGTGTTAAAAGCGGAGGACAAATTTCGATTGCGGTGTAAAAATCACAATTGACAAAATATGTAAATTAAACGAAATTAAATTAATTACTGGCTCCACCCCCTTCTAATTGTAACCTTCTGTTCCTACCAATCCACTCACACTCACCATTAACACTCACACTCACCACTCACACTCACACTCACCGCTAACACTCACACTCACACTCACCATTAACACTCACTGCTAACACTCACACTCACCACTAACACTCACCGCTAACACTCATACTCACCACTAACACTCACCGCTAACACTCACCACTAACACTCACCACTAACACTCACCACTAACACTCACCACTAACACTCACCACTAACACTCACACTCACCACTAACACTCACCACTAACACTCACACTCACCACTTACCACTCACACTCACCACTTACCACTCACACTCACCACTTACCACTCACACTCACCAATTCCTACAGGTATATGAAAGACTCTTGTATGTTTGCCTTTGTCTTCAGTGTTTGTATGGTCATGGTGTAGCGGTGTTCTTTGTTCAAGTACTACTGCAAAAACTCCAGAGCTCAGGCACTATTGAGAAGACCAAAGACAGTAGTGTCACAAAGACAGTAGGGTCACAAAGACAGTAGGGTCACGAAGACAGTAGAGTCACGAAGACAGTAGAGTCATGAGGACAGTAGGGTCATGAGGACAGTAGGGTCATGAGGACAGTAGGGTCACGAAGACAGTAGAGACATGAAGACAGTAGGGTCATGAAGACAGTAGAGTCATGAGGACGTAGAGTCAAGAAGACAGTAGGTTATGAAGACAGTAGAGACATGAAGACAGTAGGGTCATGAAGACAGTAGAGTCATGAGGACGTAGAGTCAAGAAGACAGTAGGTTATGAAGACAGTAGAGTCATGAGGACGTAGAGTCAAGAAGACAGTAGGTTATGAAGACAGTAGGGTCATGAAGACAGTAGAGACAAGAAGACAGTAGGTCAAGAAGACAGTAGGGTCATGAAGACAGTAGGTCATGAAGACAGTAGAGTCATGAAGACAGTAGAGTCATGAAGACAGTAGGTTATGAAGACAGTAGGGTCATGAGGACAGTAGAGTCATTAGGACGTAGAGTCAAGAAGACAGTAGGGTCATGAAGACAGTAGGGTCATGAAGACAGTAGAGTCATGAGGACGTAGAGTCAAGAAGACAGTAGGTTATGAAGACAGTAGGGTCATGAGGACAGTAGGGTCATGAAGAGCTGGATAGTCTGGATAAATGTCTCCATTTTAGCAATCAGGAGAAACTCTAATAATTCATGATAACTAGTATTTCAAATCTCTGCATTTGCACTGCGTCCCACATTCCAAAGTATGGACAAGAGTTCTAAACTACATATCCAAGTCAAAATGACGTCAAAACTATAACACAATGAAAGCAGCACAGGGGTAGTAGACGGGGTGGATGGTAGAGAGGACAGCACGTTCTCTAAAGTATCTTGTGTGTAGTCCTGCAACTTAAAAATAATACTGAATAAATAAGTGAAAGAAAACAAAAATAAATAAATAAACACACATATAAATAAAACATAATCCTAACTGTTGTATGATCACAAGAGCATGCAGACATGGCAGGTTTATGTGGGCCAGATTACATGCTGATAGTCACCTGCGTGATGCCCCCAGCCCAACTTTAGTCTAGGATTAAAGTCTAGGATTAAGTCCAGTTATAAAAGGACCTTCCGCTCCCTAGCAGGTGTGTGTCTCAGCTAGCGGCTGCTTGCTGTCAGGTGTCATGTGCAGGTAAACGATCACCTGGGGCCAAGCTGGTCTCACCTGCATCTGGAAGCGGACAGCCATGCTCGCAGCGTTCCCCTCCGGCCGTCTACATCTCCGGCACGACTTAATAAACGCTCAAGGATTCAAAACCACAAAAGATACAAACAGCAACCGTCACCTTCAAACTCCCAGAATGCACTGGACTGTAATGAATTGGGGCAGCACCATGGACGAATGGAGTTCGGTTCTGCCTTCTGATCCCTGTCAGCCAATCAGGTGAGGGTTGTCCGTCACGCAGTGTAAGGTAATATAATGGATATTGGAGCCAGTCTCTCCGTGTCACCACTACTCTAGCACACACGGTGAGCATTTCCTGTGGACAAATACCAGGAACACCTGATGAGCATGATGAACACCCCTCTGGCCAACCATGCGCCTTCTCCATTCTACTTATCAGCGCTCTTAACAGTGTGTGGGTGCATGGCGCTCAAGCACAGATTCCTTCCAAGGGTTGGGCAAATCCCCTGCCGGGGACCGCCCACCAGCGTCAGGAAATAACAGCTGCTACTCCAATAGGAGCTCGGGGAATGTCGGCTGCCAGAGGTCCGACTGGTGGGGGCCAAGGGGGTGGGATAACAATGTCAGTTTAGGGTGTGTCCCAAGGTCTCAGTTCCCGCCCTTCTGAATGACTGAAGATCCATTCCAACATCCTCAAGCCATTCCAACAAGGGAACGGCTGTTGACCTTGACATGTTAAAATGATGACCTTTACAAACAGTGAGATGGTTGAGAAATACACTTAATTTATGCTTGCAGAAAAGACCAAAATAAAATGCACAATAGACAAATGTACAAAACATACATGAAGCAAAATTCTATTTTGCTTTAGTTTACCAAGATGCTCAAATCTCTCATATAGTAAACCTCATATAAATATATTAAAGGTATCAAAAGGCAAACTTCAAGCGTACTTCATGTTCTAATTATTTAAATAGTTTTCCATCTTATTTACTTTATTATAGTTTTACTTTATTACATAATTTTAATAATTTGTCATTTTATTACATAATTTTATTATGTTTGTTTCCTTTTTATCCTTCATTTCTTTTAATGTTTTTTTCTTATTATCTTTCCTTTTAATGTTTTTTAAAGGCACTGTAAAGCAATTTGAGTTGCATGTATGTATGAAAGGTGCTATACAAATAAAGACTATTATTATTATTATAATCTACTGATCCTAAACATGATGTGTTGTCCTGAGCTGAAGGAGCCACTCAGCTGCATTCACACTCAGGGTTCCTGCACACGTTGGTCTGCGCATTTCTGTCTGAGTCTCTCCTCTTACGTTCAGTTTCTCAGTAAAGTCGTTTGTTTTTTGTTTTCTCCGATTTTTAAAAAGCAAGTGAAGCAAGAGTCTATTAAGCACATGACAAAATTTGCATCGCCAGGCTTGATAAATACAGTTGTCCATGTCCCCCTCCTCCACAGAGCAGCTCCTCTCTCAAGTCCCCCCCAGGCCTGAGACCTGCTTATATCGGGCTTTTATTTTGGAACAATGTACGCCATTGAGTGGCAGTGTCTCAGAGAGCTGGGATAAACAACTCATTCATTCCACTAACCCCCCCCCCCCCCCCCCAAGCTGCAGGACTGAGTGCAAACTCTCTAATTGTCAAAGTAACGATGGTCTGGTAACTTGTTTGGAATTCCTGATTATGTGAAGTTCAGAAATAAACAACCTAAGGGTCGTGAATACAATGGCTGTTTTTTAAAAGTGAGATCAGGAGCAGGAGAAATGAGAAAGAGCAAGAGGTCAAATACTGAATATATCAAAGAGATCTGTGAATCTTTTAAAAAGGCTCAATATGGAATAATCTTATACAAAAGAAGAAAAAAAAGACACAACAGCACAGTTGGGGAGTTAGAGGCTCTGGTCTGAGATCCCTGTGCCGGAGGAGTGGCTTTAACACATCCCAGGAACCAAAACATCGATCTCAGTCCAGAAGAGCACAATCCTAGCAACAGCAAAAATACTCTGCCGCACCCTCACACTCCTAGCCCTCTGACGACTGGAGTGTGTGGAAGGATAGGCAACACCACCGAGATCCAGCACACACCCACACACATCTGCACGATTTCTAAGAACATTGTCATTTCACCAGAACAATACTCTCCTGGCAGCGAAAGGGCTGACGGAACTGCACAGTGAAACTCTTTAGGGTGAGAGACGTGAAGGGACGTGTCCCTGGGCAGACTCCTGCCTTTTCAGGACAGCTGTCTCACGCTGGGGACACTCACGGATCTCCAGGACCCTGCAGGTGCACGTGTGGAGCATGCTCAGTGCAACACTCTGCAGCTTGAGAGGACATGGGTATGAAAAAACACAGCAGACAAATACCTAATCATCAGTGTCGTATATAAACCATCGGTTCACTAATGACAACAGTTACACTGCTAGTCGCACAAAAGTAAAAGTATGTTTTTTGTTCAAGGAAGGGACGAGGCCAAAACGTTAAACAGCAGTAAGGAAAAGCCACTCCTAATTAAATCACTTCCCAAGGGAAATCAAAATATTACAAAGACTTTTCCCCTGTCCTTAAAACAAATGCCTCCAAGCTTTTGCAAACTTCCTGTTATTGCCGAGTAACTGGAGTGTGCTGAATATAAATTGACCTAATTTAAGATTAAATTAACACAGGCATAAATTAAAGGACCCAAGATCACACCCTGATGAAATGACTCGTGAGCGAAAAAAGCTGGCAAGGTTCTCTGACATAAACCATTTATCCCTCAATTCCAAAGTATCATATTGGGTGCACCCATGAAACACGAGGCACAAGCAGAACACAGCAGATGAATGGCTGAAAGGAGGGGCCATCTCCGATCAGCCCTTCCCAGATATCTCTCTGATAGCGTTTGTTTTTGATCTCATGGCTTGATGGGAGTCTGAACCAGAATTGCTCTAAACTCTAGGGCGTGCCCGGGAGCGCAGAAACAGCAGGAGAAGCGGTGTCTAAACTTCTCTCATTCTGCGAGCACACAGATAAGGCCCCGTCTAATTCGTCATGCTCAGAGAGGAAATAACAGCTTAGTAATGTCAGAAACCTCCAGCTAAACAATTCCAGGGAAAAACATCCCTTTTTTTTACCTAGTATGGGCAAAGATTGTGTAAATAAACTGATGACAAGAACAAGCAAATAACCCAAAGTTGAGAAGGAGCCATGAGTTACTACACACTACCAAATAACAATTACCACAGAAACTGCAAATGTTGTTTGGAAACTTAATTTAGTTTCTTCATTTTTTAGGACTGTTGCTGGTACAGACAAGCAAACAACCGTGACAGAAGAGCTAAAAGTCCAGGCACATTTTGGGTCCTGCTGGAGTTGGGAGTGGAGGGAAAACCAGGGCCGGATAAACTGAGGAGATGGTCCACTTTCACACAAGCTCAAGTTTAATATCTCAATGGCTCCTTTAAAACACACAGCGTTGTCCTGGCAGGATGGGGTCTAAACACTGTTTGCTAAACAGGGCATTTTCATACAGGCCTGCTCAGATTTGAATATGCTCTACTTTGGAAAAGATGTCTCACTGTGGATAGTATTTGTTTATTTAGATCTAGGGTGCTGTACTATGTGCTGACTTCCTCTATAAGCATTACAGTACACAGCATGGATTCAAAAATGACTTGAAGAAGGATTTTAGATAATCTTCTCTTGTGGGTGGTGCCAAACCTCCTGCAGGGCTTTTGAAGTGCGGGTGGGCGTGACGGTCCTGTGTGAGCGCTGCTCAGTAGGAAAGAAAGAAGGGGGGGGGGGGGGGGGGGGTCTTGTTGCCGACACGTGCTGCTTTGAACGACCTCTCTGCGAAGGGGGCGTGACCCCAGGTTCCTAGAAGCGCTGACGTCAAACCAGCTTCGCTATAAGCTGAAAGTCTGATCACGTTCATGCTGTGTTACACATCAATGTGGCATTATCAGACTGCCAGTGTTTCACAAACATCAGCAACAGACAGAATAGGCCTGTCTAATTATATGTGAATGAAAAAGCAAGATCACACCAGAAATGTCAAACCAAACTGCCTTGCTGAGAAGATTAAAAGCTGTTACAGCCATTTGGTAGATTAGGCCCAATTAGCATCCAGCCTCTCCACGTGCTTCCCCGTTAGGGTTCTGTGGGGTTTGACCCATCCACTGGCTTGTTAACGTCGCACATCTCAGAACAAGAGGACCAGTCTGGCATGGGCCCCCAGCTGTCCCTGGAATCAGAACCCTTAGGACATGAAAGATCGAAACTGACACAACACTGACTCTCGCTCTCTGCAGTGTGAACCATCCATGCTCTAACTGAACAGGTCACAACAAGTGCTGTCAAACTGCACCAGTATCAGGGTTATTTTTTTCTAAATTATTAGTAAGACTTGATATACCCGTTTACAGAAGAGCTCATCTTAGTTAAACGTAACCCAGAAAAGCAATGTGCCTTACGGACGCCTGGCCAGATACCACAGGTTTACCCCCCAACACACTGCGTAACTCAAGAATGACTCTCACAGCCCAAGAAACTCTACATGACCTCAAACAGTTGTAGGATTAGATTTCCATTCCAGAAACAGCTAGGCAATTCCAGGGACTTTGAGGAACACCGCTGAGTTTCCTGGCTTGATTATTTGACCCATATCAACATACGATCTGCACCAAGATCCTTGTGCTTCTAAATAATGAGGAGCGTAATCCTCCCCAAACTGTTCCCCGTTGTGCCGGGCCAGACGGGCAATATTGAACCTAATGAAAGTTCAACGGCGTGTCCACACAGCCACGCTGTGATGCAATACAACCTTCTGAACGGGTTCAGCATGAGGCAACTCCGCACATCCTGACCTCTCAAACTTATCGCAATCTATGGACGCAGCTCCAGTCGCAGGTTCTTTGTGGTAAGAATTAAGCAAAGTTTGACTATGAAAAGAAAAAAAAAACACAACAGCGGGAAAACCAAACATTTCCAGATTACATAAATGTACTGATCTTAATAAACTACTTTGCTTTATGGCTCGTCGCAACTTGGTTTAAAAAGCGGACCGAGACCAACGCACCTGGGTCACCGGAGTCCACGTGAACGCGCCGGGCACGTCGGGCACGCAGCCGCAGCAGAGGGATGTTATATTAGACAAACACTGCTGAAATATTACTAATGTTTAATAACCTGCAGCCTGACCTGGATGTTGCTGGTATTTACACTAGGACACCTGTGACTAGTTTGACTGTCAGCACTAAGCCAGTTCTAACCAAGGGCGAGACGTGTAAAGTAACAGCCACCAAGCTTGATTTGGTCATTATAACATTTAAACAAATAAACTAAACAATGTGTAAAATGTTCAAACCATTGCCTTTGTGAAGTCTTTTAAATAATCAAGAAAACTCCGCCTATAATAAAGTTGTACACCATGATGCCGTATGCAGTGTAGGTCATGCATGTCAAACTACGGCTGCAGTTATGACCATGAACTGTGGAGAAACATAGTGCCAGAAGAGCAGAGCGCTCATATAGCCCGTTATAGCCCGTTATAGACTGTTATAGCCCGTGTACCTGTCCATACACCCAACAGGTGAATGAGGGACGACTCAACATCCCGCTGGTTCAACGGACTAGACTTTTCCACAACAGCTTAGGTCATTCACACAATTAAACACATTCATTTCAAACCGACTTCGCAAACGCCACTCGCTGTAATTCTTAAGCACTATAAACCATTTATTATGGATTTACGTGTTGTAAAAACCTCCTATTATATTACTTACTCCAACATTCTCGTTTTTATTCGTGTACGGGACTCTTCCTCCTCCTTTGACAGGCATCGTGCGCGCTTGAGGGCAAATCTACTTCGGCGGTGTAAGACTGGTGTGAATATGAAGGCTTCTCTACAGTCCGTGCCTATTTACATTACGCATGGCAACTGTCAAACGATTCTGAAAAAATCCGTCTGACACTACCCACGGCTCTTCACGGTTTCCGTAACCAAAGGCATACATACCCTGAGAAACATTTTTGCAGCGAGCGACTTTCCACCAAGCCAACCCACTTAACGACTATACCAAATAGAAAAAGTCCAGGGGGACCTGACTCGGTGCAAACATGTAAATAATAATCCCGTATAAAGTTAAACACAATGGCGTGCAGTCTTCTCAAAAAACATCTTGGTGTTACATATGTTATATAGTATAAAAGCGTAATACGATTACGGGTTATCTCGTTTGATTTTATCACCCCTTGAAATGGATCCGTCCAACTAGCAAACATCGATTTAACTGTTCTCTGAAAGTTACGGGAGAAAATTGTGTGGCGCATGCTGTCAAGAGATTTTGCCTTGTTATCTTTATTGGTGTGCTGAAAATCTAAAAACAAACAAACAGCCCCCAAAACAACAACACGACAATAATAATAATAATAATCAGAATTTCATTTGGTGATACCCTGATTTTTTTTACGTTCACTAATCCAGTAACCAATATTTTAAAAAGAGCTAAATCAAATATTTCATTAAAACTGTATACTGTGATATTTTAAACTATTTTGCTTACTAATTAACTATAACATATTTTGCTTTTCAGACAACGAGGTCTCATGAATCAATACATGAAAGCAATGAATACATCAATAAAAACCAAGTATTAACAGTTCAGTGGTTTAGAATTGTAATTACATATGATTACTGATTGAAGCAAAGGCTGTCGTTGGCCATGTAAAGTTAAAACCCTCAAAGAAACTCATTCTGTGTGTAGTTTGAAGTCTTAAAAAGTAGTGTAAATGCCCACAAATGTAAAACAAATGTTTCTTTTTTTCAAACATCAGAGTGAATGAGCAACATACAGTCCAAAAGGCAAAAACGACTTCACCATTCAGAACAACAGACTACACTCAGCTGAGACGTGACGACATTCGCCACTAGAAACCCGTCAGCTCACACGAGCTCCTCTGTCATTGTGATGTCATAATCAGCTCTTGTTACAGAGGAGATGCCTCTGTGTGGCTTAGTGCGTGTGTGTGTGTGTGTGTGTGTGTGTGTGTGTGTGTGTGTGTGTGTGTGTGTGTGTGTGTGTGTGTGTGTGTGTGTGTGTGTGTGTGTGTGTGCTTGCGTGCGTGTGTGCATCGCCTGCGTGTGCATACACTCACCATTCTTCTTTTCTCCACTGAGCATTTATGAATAATCTGTACAGCCATTCAGATCACACATGGCCTATTCAACTCTACATTTGTCTATTGTCTGTGTGTGTGTGTGTGTGGGGGGGGGGGGGTGGAGGAGAGGAGGGGGGCTGTGTCCGTTGTGTGGTCTGTTCTGCTGGCTAACCTTGCTCCGCCCATGACAGTGAGGTGTCACATCAGTCTGATTCAGTAACTGACTGCATCATCATGACCGGCCTCGGCTGTCGTCCAAGGTAACAACCACTGAAGATCCACACTGATTAAAATGGCATCAGGATATTTCTCCTCTCCTTCATGCACAGCTTTTCAGATATGCCGGGTTTGTTCAGGACGTCCTGTAAAGAAGCCCTCCTGTCCTGAGCAATATGCTCCACGGACTACTCTGCCTGGGTGTGGCACCACACAGTGGAGAAGCTCCATAACTCTCCTGGCCTACATCTCAATGATCTCCGGCAAGTAGTATGGGACTAGGAGTGCAGAATATTACATGAACCACACCCATTTAAAGTTCTGTGTGTGTGTGTGTGTGTGTGTGTGTGTGTGTGTGTGTGTGTGTGTGTGTGTGTGTGTGTGTGCGTGTGTCCTATAGCCTAGTTTGTTTACACTAAATATAGTACCCTACTCTCTCAATCACACTTCTAATATAGATGTGAAAACTGAAGGTATAAATAGGCTTCAGCATATGGATCAAATTAGCACCTACAAAAATGCACCCACTTCAGCACAACTTCCCTGTGAAACAGGAAGTCTCCACCTCACACGGTGCACGGGCAGGAAGGCTTATGCCAACGCGTTACTGGTTACATCCAAAGGGATAAATCTACCGTAGCTGAACATAAATTGGTTAGTTCACTTTGCGGGACCGTGTCTGTGCAGCAAGGTTTGGCATGGCTTCCACAGGTGTGGAACGTGTGCTTGTACTGGAGGATGGCGAGGTCTTTGGCAGCTGTCTGCTGTTCCTGCCCCATCACTCATATGGATGAGAACTCTGCCATTCCACCACCAAGTGCAGAGAGACGCGCCTGGCATCACTGAAACAATGGGGGCCTCATGATCTGGGCCTTATGACCTGAGACTCTTAACTTAGAGGGCATAAAGCAACAAAAACAATGACAATGACATCATTCCATTACCAAACAAACCCATTACAGGTTACGGGTCTACAGCAGCCTCACCAGCAACTACCATGTCTGTCCCATGAACCTGTGCACTTTAATGGCTGTGACATTGCTGCTGAACTATGGGCTGGCGTAGACAGAGAAGGGAGGAGCCCCGTCAATATGCAGCCTGAAGCTATGAATTAATAAGCAATGCATTTCAAAACACCCACTTCACGGTATTAAAAATAGCCAGAGAAGAATAAATAAGGACATTTGTTCAGACGTGTTGAAGTACATTGCCCTTGCCTTGAACGGGTTTGTGGCTCTGATGATGTGTGTTGTGTGTATCGCAGGAGATTGCGTGCCTTGCAAGAATAGAATGAAAAAAGGTTCGTGACTTGTGTTTGTGCATTTCAAAGTATATATATTTTAGTGTCATCTACTTGGGTGGTCAGGAAACATGTTTGTGTGTGCAGTTCCCCCTTTGAACACAAGAGGAGCTGTTTACACACTTTTGGCAAATGTGTAAATAATCCATAAATATACATAATGGCAACAGAAATGAAAAGGAAACTCTAAAGTTCATAAAGCCTAAGTCTGATCAGCAAACATTTCCATTATGAGTGTGTTCGGTCTGCTGCACACTCCTTCATAATGGGGTCGCCACACAGCAGGGGCGCGTTCCACACGGATGCGTTATGCTATTTACCCTGAAATCAGGGGGGTTCTTATTCTGGCTGCACAACAGAGCTATATAAAACTGCAAAACCAGAGATACAACTATTTTATGACATCTGTCAAGATGACAATCATTGATTTTTTATTTATCTCGACAGTCTTTTCTTGATGTAAGGCACAGCAAAGTTTTTGAACACGTAAACGTTATGGGTGGCGAATCATGTGATGTTGGGGGAGAGGCGGGAATAACATCAGAGAAGCAGGCACGCCACAGAAGCCACGCGCATCCTAACCGGAGGAGGATGAAGAGCAGGATGAAGGTGACCCTGACGCACGCTCCTGCCGCCCCTTTGGCGTGTGCACAACTCAGCACTGTAGACTGACTCACTACTGCCAGCTTCCCGTGAGAAAGTCTGAATCAGCAGTGGAGTTCAAGCGCGGGGCGGATCCCATCAGACCAGACTCAGGCCGCAAAACTGCCTGAAGATCAGACACGCATGTCTATCAACCAGGAACACATTCTTCCTACGTTGAATGCCATTTGTGACTTAAGAATTTAAGAATACAATTTTATTAATGATAATAATAACACTATATATATATATATATACACACCCTAATATTTGTATATAGACATAATGTGGTGATTAATGTGATTGAATTCTTTTCAAAGCCTTTCCTGGTCATACTCATGTCAGAGCACAATCGTCTCTCATGCTCCAGAAAGGCAGCAGGAAGACATTTACTCAGCTTGTGGTTTTGACTCCCTGTACGAACGTTAAATAAGATGTCATGTGAAGGACAGAAGAGATACACTGTGGAATACTTAAATAAATACTCTCCTCAACTCTAAACACTCCCCTAAGCCCACTGACTGAAGGAATGCATTCCAGACAAGCTGTTGCCAGTATAATGTTTTCATCCTATTTAGGCCGTGATTGTTACTTATTTATTTAAGCACGCTGCGCTGTGGTCATGGAGTTCAGTCTGAACTCTTACAGTGGATTCGTAATTATATAATTATATATGGACCATTTATACCATTTCTTAGAATAAAGAAATGCTTGGTAAAGTAAAACATAACATCTGCCATCCAAAATTGTGTAACTTACTCTGACGATGGTGTAAGTGACTTTGACCACAGTGTAAATGACTCTGTCCAGAGCCGGAGTGGCTAATCGGGAGGATTCCCGATGGGCCGGCTCATATCAATCTCTAGTTTGGGCCGATTGGGAGGGAAAAATTATTTTGGGCCGGATTTGGGCATGAAACTCCTGGGCTGAAAAAGGGGTCCACTCTGGCCCTGACTTTGTCCATGGTGTAACCCACTCTGTCCATGGTGTAACTGACTCTGTCCATGATGTAACTAACTTTGTCCATGGTGTAACTGACTCTGTCCATGGTGTAACTGACTCTGTCCATGATGTAACTGACTTTGTCCATGATGTAACTGACTTTGTCCATGGTGTAAGTGACTCTGACCATGGTGTAAGTGACTCTGTCCATGGTGTAACTGACTCTGACGCACCCTGAAGTGGTTAGCGATGGCAAAGCCAATAAAAATGAGCTGAGATGGGTGCATAGCGATTATTATGTCCTGGATGGTATTGATTTTCAATTTTTTTGCACAAGCTGGAGGCATGAAAGTACTAATTAAAGGCTACATGAACCCGGCCCCTGAAACGCCCTGCAAATCTATAATGGAAATGGAAAATGACCGTGAAGGCGTGTCCGTGCGTTGCTGGGACACACGGACACTGGGAGATGACGGCAAGGAAAGCGTTAATACAACAGGCATGTGATTAAGGAAAACAAACCAAGTAAACAAACAAACAAACAAAACAGGATGGAAGATACCTGCGAGAGTGGTGTGATTTTATGGGAGGAGTTGTGGAGTGACGGGACCAGGCCAAGCGGCTCTGCGCTCCGGTGTCTGCGGTCCCAGGACCGGCCCGGACGGAAGAGCTCGCAGCCGCACTGTTCCCTACAAGAGAACATGTGCATTAGCAACACGTTAATCTGCATGTGCACCAGCCCCACGGGTCAGCCCGGGCGCCATGGGTCACAGGTATTTGCTCAGTTGAGTCGAGTATCACCGGTCACTAACTGGAGAGAGTTAGTTAGTCTTAGGTTAGGTGTGAGATCGGCAGCCCTGCAGAGATTAGTGCATCTTACTGTATGTCTTACTGTACATACTAATGTATGTGTTACTGTACATATTACTGTATATGTTACTGTATATTACTGTATGTGTTACTGTACATGCTAGTGTATGTGTTACTGTATTTTACTGTATGTGTTACTGTATACGTTGCTGTACGTGTATGTGTTACTGTACATGTTACTGTGTTACTGTACATGCTAATGTATGTGTTACTGTATGTGTTACTGTACATGTTACTATACGTGTTACTGTACATGTTACTATATGTGTTACTGCATGTTACTGTACATGTTACTGTATATGTTACTGTTCATGCTAATGTACATGTTACTGTATGTGTTACTAGCTTTAAATTGCAACACCTATTGCATTGGCCCTCAAAATGTGGGTCTCATCACTGGGAATGACCAAGAAAGTGAGCAGTTTCTCTGATGCAAATCTTAGTCTATGTTCTATTTTTACTTTCGTGGATTCCTCACCAGAATCCCTCAGAGTCACTCTGTCAGCTCTGTCTGCTGAGACCGTCACCCTGAAGCAGACGTTCTCAGAGGGAGAGCGTCTCTCCAGACAGCCTGTGTTCCTGGCCACTGTAACACACCGGTGGGCTGTGCTGCAGGTGAACAGCAACTCTACTGCAGCCAGTGGAGCGGCCGTCCAGGGGCTCGTTTGTCAACCCCCAGAGTCCCCCATCAATCCAGGCCCTAGCAGGCACGTCTCCAGGCCTGGCCGCAACGAGACACACGTGGACAGACCCACCCGTACGCACACACACACCTGACCCAATCCAGTTCAGAATTTCTCATAAAAGCAGCTACATGGTTTAAATCTGAAGAATCCCCTGACACTGGTTAATGCACTTCTGCGACTGTGATCCTACCCACCGAGGTCTTACGCCCTGTTTCCTTCATCACAGACACGTGAGTGGGCAGAACCAGGCCGGGAGCTGCACACACGCTGTGAAGGCTCCACCAATGCTGTCCAGTTAATGTGTCTTCACTCCTGTCAGCGACGTGCTCTCTAGATCTGCTAATCCCCGGAGAACGACATCACTGCACTGTGTAGCGCTTCTCTGCTTCTACACACCTGGAGCAAGTGGTCAGCTAATACAGCCCCCTGAGCTGAGGCACAGTGGCGGAGCTAGACTTTTATCCTTGGGGTGGCCAGACAATGGTTAAATGTATGACAAATGACAATGTATATTTACGAAAAGCATTCAATTGCAATCAAAATCTGTAAATGTTATACTTTTCATATCAAGTACATCTTAAGCACGCAGGAGATCAGATTTGTGTATGCTAATGTACATGTTACATACATGTTACTGTATGTGTTACTAGCTTTAAATTGCAACACCTATTGCATTGGCCCTCAAAATGTGGGTCTCATCACTGGGAATGACCAAGAAAGTGAGCAGTTTCTCTGATGCAAATCTTAGTCTATGTTCTATTTTTACTTTCGTGGATTCCTCACCAGAATCCCTCAGAGTCACTCTGTCAGCTCTGTCTGCTGAGACCGTCACCCTGAAGCAGACGTTCTCAGAGGGAGAGCGTCTCTCCAGACAGCCTGTGTTCCTGGCCACTGTAACACACCGGTGGGCTGTGCTGCAGGTGAACAGCAACTCTACTGCAGCCAGTGGAGCGGCCGTCCAGGGGCTCGTTTGTCAACCCCCAGAGTCCCCCATCAATCCAGGCCCTAGCAGGCACGTCTCCAGGCCTGGCCGCAACGAGACACACGTGGACAGACCCACCCGTACGCACACACACACCTGACCCAATCCAGTTCAGAATTTCTCATAAAAGCAGCTACATGGTTTAAATCTGAAGAATCCCCTGACACTGGTTAATGCACTTCTGCGACTGTGATCCTACCCACCGAGGTCTTACGCCCTGTTTCCTTCATCACAGACACGTGAGTGGGCAGAACCAGGCCGGGAGCTGCACACACGCTGTGAAGGCTCCACCAATGCTGTCCAGTTAATGTGTCTTCACTCCTGTCAGCGACGTGCTCTCTAGATCTGCTAATCCCCGGAGAACGACATCACTGCACTGTGTAGCGCTTCTCTGCTTCTACACACCTGGAGCAAGTGGTCAGCTAATACAGCCCCCTGAGCTGAGGCACAGTGGCGGAGCTAGACTTTTATCCTTGGGGTGGCCAGACAATGGTTAAATGTATGACAAATGACAATGTATATTTACGAAAAGCATTCAATTGCAATCAAAATCTGTAAATGTTATACTTTTCATATCAAGTACATCTTAAGCACGCAGGAGATCAGATTTGTGTATGAAATTTGCAGTTTTTTAACAATGTGCAAAATGTACATGTAAAAGTAAAAACACAGATGTGCTACTTCTGGCATATCTTACAATCCTATTGCATATATCTACTGAACTGAACACATTTAACTGAACTGGGGTGAGTTTCCCAAAATGTTCTTAGCGCTAAGTAGCTACTTCGTAACCTCGTATGAAATGTACGAGGTTACGAAGTAGCCTACTTAGCGCTAAGAACGTTTTGGGAAACTCACCCCTGATCAGTTTCTGAACGGTGCCTGTAGCATTTCACGTGCGACACTTTTTGCTGTCAGCCGGTGTTGTGGGGCATTCCGACAACCCTCGTTTATCCGCATAAAGACGCTACAGATTATATTGTCGATTTATGTTTCTATACATAAATAAGAGCTAGGTTTTAATTATCCATCACAGCAAACTGCATTATCTATGTCCAAAGCCACACTGGCTCAAGGGTGTTAATTATTTTAAATAAAAAACACACTGGCTATACCGAAGTTCACCACTGACCACGACATCGCAGTATTACAGCTGTATTATGTCTAAATATCTAGTTAGGACAAAACTAGAGTTCTCAATGAACTAAGTTAAAATCACTGTAACTCCGGAATATCATCTGTAGCGTCTTTATGCGTGTGCAAACGAGGGGACTCGGAATTTGGCACAACACGTTCGTTTGAAAAAATTTCTCCGTCGTGTCTGCTGCTTGCATGTGTTAAATGAAATTGACCATTGAGTATTATTACCGATTACAAAACGCAACAGGCTCTCGACAAGATGTGCGATGCGGTGACATGTCAGTCATCTGGGGGGGCACTTGGGGTGGCCAATCAGAATTCAGGGGGGTCCAGTGCCACCCGGGCCCCTGCTTTGGCTCCGCCTATGCTGAGGCAGGCATTAAGGAGGAACTCTATGGGACTCGGATACCAGTCCATATCTCCTAGCCTGAGGCCCATGCAAAGTGCACACAATGGCCAGCAGGGGGCGAGGATGAGCAGGGTTACACATTGGCAACTGGATGGTGGGCTGCAGCAGCGCAGACGGCCGTTAGCGTGATCCGCACCTCCACACGACTGTATTAATGTGGAGTGAATGAAGAAAGCAGGATAATGGGCTTGGGGGAGGGGCTTGAACGGGTTGGGGGAATCTACTTCACTTCAGCCACCTCAGTCAGCCCCCTCCCCCAGAACTTCAGTACTTATCTACATATATCACATTCACACTTTATTGAGAATTAGATAACCATAATAACCAGAATAGACTGGGAAGAAGGAAAACAAGTTGAATAAAGAAAGAAGCTAACAGACTAACTAGATCTTCCTGGAGAGACACAATCAGCCCATAAAAGAGGATGATAATTATTACACTCAACAGACTGCTTGACATCTGTTTAGACAAGGAGGACTACTGTTATTCTACACTTTTACATTCACAACATGGTTTGCCATTATGTGTGTGCGCGATTGTGTGTTTGTGTAAGTGTTCGTGTCACGAGGGAAGGGGAGAAAAAGGCATCTACAGAGAAAAGTATCTTCTACTGTGTGTGTGTGTGTGTGTGTGTGTGTGTGTGTGTGTGTGTGTGTGTGTGTGTGTGTGTATTTGTGTGTGTGTGTGTGTGTGTGTGTGTGTATTTGTGTGTGTGTGTGTGTGTGTGTGTATTTGTGTGTGTGTGTGTGTATTTGTGTGTGTGTGTGTGTATTTGTGTGTGTGTGTGTGTGTGTGTGTGTGTGTGTGTGTGTGTGTGTGTGTGTGTGTGTATTTGTGTGTTGTTTTTGTTTGTGACCTTGCATGTGTCAGCACCCTTTGTGTAAGGAATACAGAGGACACTATATAGTGTGAGTGGGAAAGCTCCACTGTGTGTGTGTGTGTGTGTGTGTGTGTGTGTGTGTGTGTGTGTGTGTGAGGGTGCCTGTGCATGAGTGCCATGCATCACAGCTCCGTGTGTGAAAAGGGCTCTTTGAGAAGGTGATGTAACGGGTCATTACTGGAGGAGACACCTCTATATCCAGCTGAGCTACACATAGGTCTCACCTGTACAGAGGCATGACAGCAGGCAGCTCACACACACACACACACACACACACACACACACACACACACACACACACACACACACACACACACACATGGAGACATACCAAAGGCAAATGTGAACATGCGCACACATGCTCACACACAAGCATAAACCTTTGAAGAGGTATACCTTCAGAAAAACAAATACAATTACGTACACATCTGCAAACATGTGGAAACACACAATCATATATTTATATAGAGGGGCAGGACATAATCATATATTGTGGGGTAATAACTTCAAATACATACGCCTATGAACACATATACACACACTTGCACACACAGAGGCATATGCTTACACAAAGGCATAAGCAAACATGCGCACACACATTATGAGTCAAATCCCCAGAGATACACACGTACACGTGCACACATTCCTTACACACAAACATACCTTTAAACAAAAACATATAGGCATGCTCAGCATACACACAAACTCAACTTGATTCTCCCCAATTCAGATACCGAGTGAAAAACATCACAGGCTCAGGATATAGCCACACTGCCACTGAAACACAGCAGTGATACTAAAACTGATTGCATCACTGACATGCTTCCCGTCCACCGAGCCGACAACCGTGCCCTAACTACATTATTGCATCACAATGGGATTATGACATCACATCCATATGGCATTACAGGCCACTGGAAACACAGTAGAGTTACACATAGTAAACTAACATCTGAGTATTCAAAATTGAGCAGTAAAGAATTAGTGTTTAGGTATTGAACTGGTGTTCAATGATACAAGACTGAATAATACTGAAGGGACTGTAAAATGATTAGAATAATCTGCATTTTCAGGGATGAGAGACTTTGCACGGCACTCTAAAAGCCCTGTCACCGCATCCAATCAGCTTTCCCCACACCTGCAGCCACACGCTGAGTCTCATGGAATTGGCTAATGGGTCATCATGTCCAATGTGTTTGTAAGCAGGCTTACTTCCTCTGTCTGGCAGAATTTAGTGTGCACACATGCTCCCCCAAACGCGAGATGACCGTGAGGGACACCCGGACAGTGTGGGAAGAGGGGACTCAAAGGTCTCTGCTGCCGAGACAGACGTCAGCGCTGCACCACATGCAGGAGCAAGGCCCAGAAACACGGGGAACTGACAGAACACACAGAACTGTTCAAATGAAGATAATGTGCCCAGATCACTCTCACACAGCACCATGCTGTTAGGAAAATGTCAGCATGCCATCTCTGCAAGTGTTAACCTGACCTTTAAAGGTGTAATAAATGTTTTTTTCATGAAACATAAAATTAAATGTAAAAAAAAATCCTAAAATGGCTAGAGTTTTTATGGTTTCATGAAGCATGATTCATCCATAGACATACATGATTCAGCAACAAGGCGCTGATGGTAATAGGTACCATCCACCACCACCAAAAAAACAAACAAACCAAAAATATATTGCAGACTGCAGTTGCATGAGTTGAATGAAGGGAGAAAAACAGTTTGGAATGAAACTTTCTGTTCTAATGAGCTGGAATGGTGTTTGGAGTTGGAGATCTTTGCCCTTGATGATGCGTACAGGGAAGAGGCGTGGCATCGGGGGTTCCTTCCCCCTCCCATGCCACTCACACCCCTCCTCAGGGCCCTACCCCTACTAAGAGCCACACCCCCTTCTCACGACTCCAGGAGCTGTGCAGCTGGAGACCGTTCAGTTATTCTTGTGCTTCATTATGCCAGATTCAGCTCATTGGGTAATTAGTGAGTCCTCCACAAGCTGGATCAGGTGCAAGAGATCGGGGGGACATGCCGATAGGAGGTGTGCAAGTCGACGTGTGGAGCACCACACCACACCTGCCCTCTCTAACATTCCTCACACTGAGGGACTTCAACACAGGCCCAGTGCTACGTGCTACATGCCTCAAGTCTTGAAAAGTCACTGTGTGATGGGCACAGATGTTGTAACATGAATTTTACACTAATATGTTGTATGATTTTTCCTATTGGTAACAAACCAGATATGTAACTAATTCACATGAAGAATGTCATATGATTTTACCATTGAATACAAACAGGATCAAATATCTTAATCCCAATCTTAAATCTTAAAATCAGTGAAATCAGCTGAAAGCTGATGCAGTCATACATATTGTCTCTGAGACATAGTGTCTCGTGTGTGTGTGTGTGGACAGTGGCCGTGGTTGTGCCACACACTTCTCGTGTGTGTGTGGACAGTGGTCAAGGTGGTACCACACACTTCTCATGTGTGTGTGGACAGTGGCCGTGGTTGTGCTATACACTTCTCGTGTGTGTGTGTGTGGACAGTGGTCATGGTTGTGCCACACACTCGGTGTAGAGGAGTGTAATCATGGGCTGTCTGGGTGCACTGTGTGAATTTCCTTTTCTCCATCCATCTGTCTGCAGTTAATTACCTTTTCTCTCCTGAGAGAGAAAGAGAGAGAGAGAGAGAGAGAGAGAGAGACAGCACAAGAGAGAGTGAGACAGAGCAAACGAGAGAGAGACAGACAGCACGAGAGAGATATGGCGAAAATCCAGTATGATTATCCAAAGTGACTGTTGGTTGTTGCTGCTAATGTGATTGTGGCCAGTTGTCTCACCCACATCCAATCGCGACCCTTAACAATGTTTTAATCAGAGTACAGAGCAGCGCCATGTCTCTGCCGTGAAGACCCACAGGGACATGCACATGGCCAGGAGACAGGGACAGAGCATGGGAAAGGACAGAGACGAGGCACCTGGATCAGAGTGGAAGAGAGGACAGACCAGTAAGAAGGAAGGGGGGAGAGGGACAGAGGGACAGAGGGAGAGAAAGAGGGAGGGATAGAGAGAGAGGGAGGGAGGGATAAAGGGAGGGAGATAGACATAGAGAGAGAGAGAGAGAGAGAGAGAGAAATAAAAGGATGGTTACTTCTCTCTAATTCGCCCCCTGTTCAGTGTTGAGTTGTGGAAGCAGGCAAATGACAGCGGGGTTAGAGGTCAGGTGTTGGGGTCAAGGCTGTGGCCTGTAGGGGTCAGGGGGTTAAAGCCTTCCAGCTCTACTACTGCAAGATTGTGAAGAACAAACAGCAGAGTCAGCAGGGTGAGGAGAGACCGTGACAAGGCAAGGGGTGAGGAGAGACCGTGACAGGACAGCGAGGTGAGGAGAGACTGTGACAGGACAGCGGGGTGAGGAGAGACTGTGACAGGGCAGTGGGGTGAGGAGAGACCGTGACAGGGCTGCGAGGTGAGGAGAGACTGTGACAGAGCAGCAGGGTGAGGAGAGACCGTGACAGGGCTGCGAGGTGAGGAGAGACCGTGACAGGGCGGCGGGGTGAGGAGAGACTGTGACAGAGCAGCAGGGTGAGGAGAGACCGTGACAGGGCGGCGGGGTGAGGAGAGACTGTGACAGGGCTGCGAGGTGAGGAGAGACTGTGACAGGACAGCGGGGTGAGGAGAGACCGTGACAGGACAGCGAGGTGAGGAGAGACTGTGACAGGACAGCGGGGTGAGGAGAGACTGTGACAGGGCAGTGGGGTGAGGAGAGACCGTGACAGGACAGCGAGGTGAGGAGAGACTGTGACAGGACAGCGGGGTGAGGAGAGACTGTGACAGGGCAGTGGGGTGAGGAGAGACTGTGACAGGGCAGTGGGGTGAGGAGAGACTGTGACAGAGCAGCGGGGTGAGGAGAGACCGTGACAGGGCTGTGAGGTGAGGAGAGACCGTGACAGGGCAGTGGGGTGAGGAGAGACTGTGACAGGGCAGCAGGGTGAGGAGAGACCGTGACAGGACAGCGAGGTGAGGAGAGACTGTGACAGGACAGCGGGGTGAGGAGAGACTGTGACAGGGCAGTGGGGTGAGGAGAGACTGTGACAGAGCAGCGGGGTGAGGAGAGACCGTGACAGGGCTGTGAGGTGAGGAGAGACCATGACAGGGCAGTGGGGTGAGGAGAGACTGTGACAGGGCAGCAGGGTGAGGAGAGACCGTGACAGGGCGGTGGGGTGAGGAGAGACTGTGACAGAGCAGCGGGGTGAGGAGAGACCGTGACAGGGCTGTGAGGTGAGGAGAGACTGTGACAGAGCAGCAGGGTGAGGAGAGACCGTGACAGGGCTGCGAGGTGAGGAGAGACCGTGACAGGGCGGCGGGGTGAGGAGAGACCGTGACAGGGCAGTGGAGTGAGGAGAGACCGTGACAGGGCAGCATACCACACTGTATGTTAACATACCTAGTTTTTAATCAACTTTTAATTTCATTTTATTCTTCTACTCTTATATTTTATCTTTTTGAGAGCTAATAATGATAATGTAATGAAATGTTGAATGAACATTTTTACATTTTTATTTAATATTAATTAAAATGTAACATCATTAATATTACAAAACTGATGCCATCAAGTCATCCAAGGTCACTTCATCAGCTCAAGGGTCTCCCCTCGACCACACAGAGAAGACAGAGCAGCCAGATTACCCAGTTAAACATGCAGAGTACCCAGATGAGCACCCTGCAAATTCATTCATGAACAGGAAAAATTGAGGGAAAATGGCTAAATGTTATTTTTTTAATTTCGTTTTTGGTAAGGTCATCTGCTGTGTACTGACTGGGCCATGGACTTTAGTGCAGCACCTACAACACTCCCCTGAGACTGCAGTCAGTCAGAGGGCTGCTGCCGTGAGACAGCCTGTTCAGCAGTGAGACAGCCTCTTCTGCATTGAGAAAGCCTCTTCTGAAGTGAAACAGCCTCTTCAGCAGTGAGAAAGCCTCTTCTGCGGTGAGACAGCTTCTTCTGCGGTGAGACAGCCTCTTCTGAGGTGAGACAGCCTCTTCTGAGGTGAAACAGCCTCTTCAGCAGTAAGAAAGCCTCTTCAGCAGTGATACAGCCTCTCCTGTGGTGAGACTGCCTCTTCTGAGGTGAGACAACCTCTTCAGCAGAGAGACAGCCTCTTATGTGGTGAGACAGCCTCTTCTGCAGTGAGACAGCCTCTTCTGCGGTGAGACAGCCTCTCCTGAGGTAAGACAGCCTCGTCTGAAGTGAGAAAGCCTCTTCAGCAGTGAGAAATCCTCTTCTGCAGTGAGACAGCTTCTTCTGTGGTGAGACAGTCTTTTCAGCAGTGAGACAGCCTCTTCTGCGGTGAGACAGCCTCTTCTGAGGTGAGACAGCCTCTTCAGCAGTGAGACAGCCTCTTCTGTCGTGAGACAGCTTTTTCTGCAGTGAACCAGGATCTTCTGTCGTGAGACAGCTTTTTCTACAGTGAGACAGCCTCTTCTGCGGTGAGACAACCTCTTCAGCAGTGAGACAGCCTTTTCTGCAGTGAGACAGCATCTTCTGTCGTGAAACAACTTTTCTGCAGTGAGACAGCATCTTCTGTCGTGAGACAGCTTTTTCTACAGTGAGACAGCCTCTTCAGCAGTGAGACAGCCTCTCCTGAGGTGAGACAGCCTCTTCAGCAGTGAGTCAGCCTCTTCTGTGGTAAGACAGCTTCTGAGGTGAGACAGCTTCTTCTGCAGTGAGACATCTTTATCTGCCACTAACAGGAGTGGGACTGACTGGATAAAGAACCTCCCTGCTGCTGTGTTTGAGAGTGTCATACAGCCAAATGCTGGAATCTGTTTTCAAGGCTCTTAAATGGGCTGTAAAGTCTCACAAATCAACTGCACGGTTTGTCGCTAGAATCCATTGGGCTGGACGTCCTGGACACAAATCAATGCCATGTACTTCCACACCAGACACATTTGCATTTTGCTGCAGTTGCTGGTTTGGTTTGTAACATGCCTAAAAATACCAGATGTTATTTTTTTAAGTGAAATAAGAGGAAACTGTTTACACTGTAAAGCACTGTTCAGCTATAACGGCTTCAAAAATGTACGTGTTTAACACTGCCTTTTTTAAAGACATCCACGAAGAGCTGAACAAAACAAACATTCTTTTACAGATTGACTTCTCTGCTTTCTAAATTTGTTTATGCTAATAACGTCTGCTCTCATTGGCTGGCTCAATGGGGGTGGGCTGGACATTGCACAACTGACAGAGTTATCCAGAAAACTGACAACAACTGCGAATGGGAGCTGGTGTGAAAGTAGGGCAGGATGTTGGCTTGATGCGATATCACACCTGGCAGTAAAGAGCTTGTAGAACTGCACCCTCTCCACTAAAAGGTAAACAAGCTGCTATCACGTCTCATGTTTCAGGGTTTCTTGCACACATCTTGTCACATCCACATGGACTGGCAATCATCTGGTTTACTACAGTTTATCGTCTTTAATATACATTTTAATATATATTTAATTATGTTGCATACCAGTTGTTCAGAATGAGAAGCGTTGCAGTATTGGATGGGCTGATTATATGGGCCAAAGGTTTATGGTTAGAGACAAAACAAACGTATACAGGATGCACTGTTCCAAATGAACCATTCAAGCCACTCAACCATTCTGGATCAGGTTCAGAATCCCAACCCAGGACAGTTTTTCAGCAGCACTGTGTTTCTACAAAAGCATCTGAAACATATTCTGGTTCATATGCCTGTCTGCGAGCTGTGAGAAGGAATGGCCCAGAATGCATCAGCCCAGTCTCCCAGTTACAGCCCAGTGTCTCAATGACACCCCAGTCTCCCAGTGACAGCCCAGTGTCCCAGTGACACCCCAGTCTCCCAGTGACAGCCCAGTGTCCCAGTGACACCCCAGTCTCCCAGTGACACCCCAGTCTCCCAGTGACAGCCCAGTGTCCCAGTGACACCCCAGTCTCCCAGTGACAGCCCAGTGTCCCAATGACACCACAGTCTCCCAGTGACAGCCCAGTGTCCCAATGACACCCCAGTGTCCCAGTGACACCCCAGTCTCCCAGTGACAGCCCAGTGTCCCAGTGACAGACAAGTCTACATGTGACATCAGCAAACCAGCAGAGGGCTGGGGTCATAGATCTGTGTCCACACAGCTCAATCAATACATTAGCACTCATCTGTGGAAGAAACATGGTGTGTCAGGGCCCTGATTAGGAAGAGAAATACGTCCTTCAGCTCGCCTTTGGGTCTCTAGCTAATGGGGAGGTAGTCAGTTGGGTGGGAACTTATTGTGTTCACCCATATACAGTCATTACAGTATTATCAACACCACAAAGAAACAACGGCATTCTCGCTGAGCTATTTGGAAGTAAACACAGTCATTACTGCACTTTCCAAACTGGCAACTGAATGTCTGCTGGTGCGTGGGAACTGGATTCATTATGTGGTACAAAACCATCAATTTGGCTCCACGTTTTCATTTTAATTACAGTTTTGTGTGGCTGTTTCCTCTGGTCAGTACCCATCAGCAAATAAACAGACTGTTTCCAGCCAGGAGCATAACGTTGACACAATGTCATCAGTGCCTGCTGGCTTTCACAGTAAGGTCGGAGGACTGGGAGAAAAACAGCCCCCGCTTCACGCCCACAACCGTCGGCCGGACGCCGGGCCCTGCGTCCACAACCCTCCTCATCTCAGCCAAACGCCGCCGGCCAGCCAGGAGCAGGCAGCACCACAGCACGGAGCTGTGCTGGAGAGTGCTGGCTGAGGATGGAGGTGTGTTTGCCTGGTCTCGTGACTCCTGGGTCGCCTGTTTCTCATTTCTCACCCAGAATACACACTGTCACAAGAAGCTACATTCATATGAACAGTAAATCACCAAATCACCTACGCCTGACAAGACTGGCTGCAGCCCCTCACACACACACAAACATACACATTAGCATTATATATATATATATATATATATATATATATATATATATATATATATATATATATATATATATATATATATATATAAAATGTGTATATATATACATATATATACAAAGTAATGTTAGCACCACCATTTCAGCTCTAATACCAACAGTAAATCCACATCAACAGAAGTCTGCTCAGAAGTGAAGTCAGCAAAAAAGAAAACAGAGACAAAGGGAGAGGTAGAGAGGTAGAGAGAAAAAGAGAGAGGGGTAAAGTTGCTCGTCTCCTCTCTGGCTGAGAGGAGGAGACCTTCTACCTTGCCGTCGGCCCAACAAAAGCAGATATTGCTGGAGGTGCTGAGAATATCCGTGATGAAGCCTGAGATGCCCACACGCATGATGAATGACTCCGTGAGACAGAGAGAGACAGAGAGAGAAAGAGAAGAGACAGTGAGAGAGAAGTGAGAAAAGAGGAGAGGTCTGGACTGTCAGGGTATGAGGCAGTGATGAGGAAGGAGTGAGATGGGGAGAGAGTGAGGGAGGAGAGAGGAGAGAGAGAGAGGGAGGAGAGAGAGTGAGGGAGGAGAGGGAGAGAGAGGGAAGAAAAGGAAGGAAGAGGGAGAGGAGAAGAAACAGAAGAGAAAGGGAGGGGAGAGAGTGTGTGTGAAAGAGAACAGAGACAGAGAGAGTGAAGAGAAAGGGGAAAGAGACATGAGAGAGAGGGACAGTGAGAGAGAGAGAGAGAGAGAGAGAGAGAGAGAGAGATGATTCTTCAGCCCTTGCTGCAAGACCTATGTGTGCTGTTCAGCGCCCCTCACCAATGACAGACAACAGGTGCAGTTTGAGAACAGCGAACCAGCAAACACACACACACACACACACACACACACACACACACACACACACACACACACACACACCCTATAAAAGATGCTGAGACACACCCACATACAGAAACATATGCATGTACACGTGAATACACCCCTGATCCTCACCCCAAGCACATGGAAGCACCAAGCAGTATGTACAAGAAAACAAACACACACACACACACACACACACACACACACACAAACACACTCCTTCAGTCTTTTTCGGCTTGTAGAGGAGACATCTAGGACATGAGGAGACACACTCATCACTCACACACTCATCAGAGCTTGTGCACATTCTGCTGGTGAATACCTCCTCCAACATTATTCAGCAAATACTCTCAATCTTTAATTGTGGTCACCTGCTGCCTGTGTCCTTGCTTCTGCCATTCACAGGTGTGTGTGTGTGTGTGTGTGTGTGTGTGTGTGTGTGTGTGTGTGTATGTGTGTAGCAGTGAGAGTGACCGTGTCAGAGAGGTTCAGGGACACCGAGGATGCTTTCACTGACCTGTGATCTCTCCCAGAGGTGTCAACCCTCTCCCTCACCCCGGGTGACACTCATTCACATTTCATTTCCTCAGAGAAGACACAGCACACTTTAGTTTGATTTTTCCAGGTTTGCAATTATTTGGCTAAAAAGAATTGTGGTAAAAAAAACTGAAAACCCAAAAGACTGAAAAAAAAAAAAAATATATATATATATATATATATATATATATATATATATATATATACTGCTCAAAAAAATAAAGGGAACACTTAAACAACACAATGTAACCCCAAGTCATCCACACTTCATGTTCAGATAGGAAGCAACACTGATGGTGAATCAATTTCAACTGCTCTTGTGCAAATGGAACAGACAACTGTAACGTATTGAACAGGCAGAGAGGGATACAAATGCGGAAGAACACCTTTTATTGAAATGAGACGCTGGTACAGAAACAGGCAGGTGAATCACGAGCACTAGGACAAGTAGCAACTGCGTTTTCTTGGCGTGGTCAGGACAGTCCAGGGTCATACCGGGGGAGCAGAAGTCAGGAGGTACAGAGGGATTAGGCAGGAGACAAGGTCGGGGACGTAAGCGAGGGTCGGAACACAGGAGAGCAGACAGGTAATAGAAAGGCTTGGTACGCGGCATGAGTCGGCAATACTTCGCAACTAGGAAGTGGAATGTGGGTGTTTAAGTAGAGATACAGGGGGTGTGGTGATGAGCGTCAGGTGAGGCTGGTTAGGTGGAGATCAGGTGGCATTCCTTACAACAACAGGTAGAAATTAGAGATTCTCAACTGATTTCAAAGATTTTTATTAATTGAGATCTAGGATGTGTTATTTTAGTGTTCCCTTTATTTTTTTGAGCAGTATATATATATAGCTCACTAGAAACATGTACAATTTATAATTTAAGTTCCAGTGCTTATGAAGTATTGTAAGTATGCATTTAGTCATCATGTTGATCATCACACCAGAGTCTTTTATTCAGTTTTTTGTGGGGTTTTTTTCATATATGTAAAGCTTGGTAACAAAAAGGGACATCTCACAGGAACACCCCCTGCTCACACGCAAACACAACTACAAAAGTCAAACACACACTTACTCGTGTGACTTCCAGAGTCGTCGTGGGGGAGGAAGGAACTCCTGTTTGTTAATAGGCACGATGCCAAGGGCTGCCTGCAACACCGGGAGAAACTTCTTATACTTCATCTTCAGCCGTCTGACTCCGGGCTGGGCTAACGTCACCTATCCTAATCAGTCTCCTGGTTCCAGGTGTACATCTCCGTGTAGAATTTGCCTGTTAAACACAAAGCTCATGGCCCACTCTATCTACACTACAGCTCCACACAGACAGTGTCCAAACAGCAGGGCAGAGATTCGTATGGGAGATTTGAACAGGCGTCACTCTTACATAATTCAGACCCTTGATGATTAATGAAAGTGACCTGGGGGATGGTGGCACTGGTGTGTGTGTGTGTGTGTGTGTGTGTGTGCGTGTGTGTGTGGGAGGGGGGCTGGGGGATTGTTAGAAAGCGCTTTCTCTGTAATCCTTGTGCACTGGCTCAAAGCAGCCAGTCCTGCGTTTAACAGGACAGTCCTCTGAGAGCCCCACCTGCCCTGGGACTCCTGCGTCTACTTAAAACACAACGGCCCACACACACACACACACACACACACACACACACACACCTAGGTAATAAGCAGAGTTACATAGGGCTGTCACAAATAAATGCACGAACCACCTCCTGGGCTGTTGGCTGGGTGTGTAAAGGTCCGGGTCTCAGATCTCCTGAATTACTTTTTAAAATAATTATTCAGGGCATGCATCGAAACATTCAGGGTTTAATGTTTAGGTTCTGGACCCCACACAGAAAAACCCAGACCCAAGTAATGGGTCTTAAGCAGCCTGGTGCGATGAAGTTCCCAGCATGAGGTCTAGAAATTGCAGCATGGCAGCTTGTGTGGCTGGATTATGCTTGCGAGGCTGGATTACGCTTGTGTGGCTGGATTACACATGCTTTGCTTACCACGGCAAGAAAAGATGGGCTTTGATAGCTGAGAGGACATGTGGAAAAAGAGAAATTCCAGTCAAGAAACATAACATTATTCTGGCAGTTTCATCCAGATGCTTGCAACAAGCACTCCAACGGTATAATAAAGCTGGAGATGCTTGAGTGATGGAGACTGGTATTGTTCTCATTGTTGCTCATGGCCTCCCAAACTGGTGCTGTGCTGACAGGAGTTTTGTAGGGAGGCTGAAGGAGAGGTTGGTAGAGAGGTTGAAACAGAGGTTGGTAGAGAGGTTGGAACAGAGGTTGAAACAGAGGTTGGTAGAGAGGTTGAAACAGAGGTTGGTAGAGAGGTTGGAACAGAGGTTGGTAGAGAGGTTGAAACAGAGGTTGGTAGAGAGGTTGAAACAGAGGTTGGTAGAGAGGTTGGAACAGAGGTTGGTAGAGAGGCTGTCCCAGCAGAAATCAAACAGCAGCAGAAGAGTTCAGCTAGAATTGAAAGATTTCAAATCGTATCACATGCACGTGCTATATGGGGGCTCGGACTCTGAGACTTGTAAATCTGCTTTGTGACAACAACTGTTGTAAAAAGCGCTATATAAATACATTTTGATTTGATTTGACATATGGAATATCAGCTGAGGTAATCATGACAAGGTTACCGTTATCTGACTTACGTAAAACAGTCCTGAAACACATGGCCCCATGACTCTGAATGAACCTGAGGGATGTCTGGAAAGGGCTCTCCACAGCTATAAGCTGCATGTTTTTCTCTTGTAGATTTCCAGTGAGTGCCAGTCAGGCCAGATGGGATCCTTTTAACCACAGAGCATCAGGTTGAGGGCAGTCTGGGTAAACCACATCCTCTACACACCATCATCTGTTTCACCCAGATAACTTCTAGTAAGATTAATATCACTGTACACTACCACAAGTACTATTTAGCATTAATGCATTAATTCTCTTAACAACAAACAGATTATTTAGCATACAAGGATGGACACCAATTATGTGGTCTTCAGTGAACCTTTGGAGCTCGTTAACAAATGTCTGGTGTTATTCAAATCAATGATGAAATAAATTTTATGCAACATTGACTGCTGTGTACAAGGTCACTTGTGGATACATCTGTAACAGCACCCTAGGGGGAGACGTTGGGAGGGAGAGGGAGAGAGAGAGGGATTGAGAGGAGAGAGAGAGAGAGAGAGAGAGAGAGAGAGAGAGAGAGAGAGAGAGAGAGAGAGAGAGAATCTTTCTCATTGGATTATAAGTCATGACCCTTGGGTTGGCAGTCAGCAGGTTTATGTGAGCAGGCTGTATTCAGAATGAGGTTCAGCTATAATGTCTACACAGAAGCAATGCTCCTGCTATCTCCTGCTATATATGTGCAAAAACCACGTGTCTCTGTCACCCTATGCAGATGGGGTTGGCATGGTGAGCTGAAATCGAATGCACCAATCGGTGCGTCTTCATGCAGGACCATCAGACATCACTGACCTGTCACGAGCAACTACAGTGAAGCTGTTGACCAGTACAGTTTAACAACAGTCACAGTACAGTCTGAACATGAACCTAGATGTTCAGGTTCCAGTGATACATTCAGAGCAGATCAGATGGTGCTAGAAGATGCACAGGCAGTTACAGTAGTACCTAGCTTATCCATGATATTGAACACTGTAAATCAGGCCTGTAAATCTGTGGCCTCATGTTGAAATGAAGGAAAGGTGAACGTTCACTGTCCCACTCAGCAGATCAGTGAGGACAGGACGAATCTTTATGGGTTTGGATTATATTATATTATGGAGGTAGAAGATCACTTGACTACTTACAGAAGAGCTAGTCCTAAGTTTCACTGGGTTGAGTTACATGTCATGGTGTAAGGGTTCACAGTTTACAATAGTACACCAGTGGGAATGTACATTTTCCCAAAAGGGTAAAAAAGAGGTGAAGTATATACACTGTGCAGAACATTATATTGTATTACAACAATATAAGCTATGATGTTTGTATATGAAGAAACTTGTAGGTAGAAACAGAGACTTTATTTGTAGGTGTTATCACTCTGCCTGTTTAAGTGGTCCTCTCTGCAGAGGTTGGCTGATCTAATAAGTCACGAGCCGCACAGCTGTACAGAAGATCCTCAGGATGAAGGTCTGGTCCATGTGACCGCAGCAGGGCTGGTGCTCACGTCACGGTGCAGGAAACGCGGGCGCGGGGCAGAACTGCATCAGCTGGCATCTCAGCATGGGAGAAGACTTTCAAGGACAGAATCGCCTGGCGAAAAACGTCCTCCACCACTACTGCAGCTGGGGGTGGGCGGGGTGGGGTGTTTGGGACGGGGCAGCGAGTGTAGCTGTAGCAGTGGCCCTGTCAACCGGACCGGCCCAGGGAGAACAGGCGAGGCGGGGCTGGTGAGAGCACCATCCAGTCCGAGTGTGAAGCACTGATGGATCGTGGGGAGGGAGGTCATGACCCGCTGGGCCAGTGCACTGGAGGAAGGACACTAATCCTGCGACAGGGCTAGGCCCGTGTGACACGGCCGGGCCTGAGTAACACGCGCGGCTACACGCAGCAAAGGCTCTCACTGCACCTTTAACTTTTACTCTACACAACACTGTAAAGGCACTATAAGTCATTTTTACCACCCAAACGTAGCAAACGTTATTTTTCTAAGTGATGAAATTATACTATTTATTTATTATTTTCACTTGAAATGAAGATTCACATTGGTTTGTAGCCATCAAACCAGTTTATGCCACATAGAGTGGGTCCTCCACATGGAAGCAGCCATGTTTAAAATAGATTTAGTACAGAATCTCTGAAACATCCACACTAGGAGTCAGTATAATGGCTGTTTCACCTAAATAAATATATATTTTGTCCATGATGTATATATGTGTATATATATGTATATATAATGTAATGATCACAAAAAAATTATACTCACAAATAAATTAAAGTATATTCTCATCTGTCTACATAACCTGCTTTGTTGTTCATTGCCAGTGTAATGACAATGTAAATTGTTTTACTGAAATCAAATACACCATTCCCTCCACACACACTCTGCCCAGCTTGCATCTAAACCTCATCTGGCCAACTACGCACATGAATAAATCAGGAGAGGGTCACTGTTATTCATGAAAAACTCCCCCAAACCATCAATACTCCAGAGTGGGTTTTAATCAAGTGCACCTGGTCATTTCTTTTTTCCTGGCTCAGTATAATTGAAGACCAGGTTTGTCACTTTGTGTCACACACACACACACACCCTCATTTGTGGTTGCACAAACTCACATACAAGGCAATGCATGTTAGTGTGCACAAGTGCAATTGGACTGGAGTGTGTGCTATATTTATGCTACACACACATACACACTTTCAATGTGTGTGTGTGTTACAACTATGCGTGAGCTAGGTCTGCATTCACTGGCAGAAAACCACAACAAACCGTGACAGTAATATGCATCTCCATGACTTCTCTGAGCTGGGTGTGAGGGCCCAACACACACTACCCTCGGCCTCTCAAGACCACTGTGCATTTTGCTGTAACAACACACCCCCCTCCCCCCTGATGTGAGTAAAGTAACCGGGCCGTGGTAGTGTGTCACGCAAGGGCCCCTCCCTCCTCCGCTAGTGTGTGGTGCACTGCAAAGCACTACTGCTGTACCCTGACCTCCTGCAGATGCTGGTAAAGGCCAGTATGACATCTCTGTATGCATTTTGCTCTGATAATCAATAAGCAGAATGGGACAGAGTCATGCATGCGCACAGAAACTCAACCAGCTGTGACAGAGACCACCAGTTTATTCAAGGCATGACAGAGAGGGAATCTGTACAAGTTTATTTCTTTGTATATAATAATGAAATAGTAATATGGTTTGCATTTCACAAAGAAAGCTGAATACACCTAAGAGAGAGCCGTGGGCTATTTTAATATGGAAGGAAAAGGTCTCGGTTAAGACAGCTGACCTAAGGAGGAACTCAAAGTCAAGGTGGCTCACTAATCCATGAATTCAGCCTTGTAATATAGTAACCTGGTGCAAACTCAGTACACTCAGTAATTAGATCACTGTCCAATATCCTTTCAGTCTAGTACAACAACAGCAGGACTGCTTGCCTGGCCCGTACACAGCCTGGAGCTAGTAACCCTGGCTTCACTGCTTCGTAGCGCTGATATTAGCGCAGAGGCAGGAAGGTGTGCGTTTATTAGAGGGGACTGCCCTCACTCACCTGCAGCTCCCATATGTGGGGCCCATTATGTTTTTCTTGTGTTTTTTCAGAAATGCCGGAGCTGGGAAATTTCCCCAGAGATGCTGCTGCAATTCTCAGCTTAGAAAGATTGAATTACAACCTTCCTTTTAAAAGTGGCAAAGACAACCAAAACAAAAGAAACCCAAATGTAAACAAAAGCAAATAATAATTATTTTTTTTACTTTTTATAATTTATTTTATATTCCCATTTATTTGTAAATTCCAATAAGACAGGCATGACAACCTTTTAATACATATTTTCGTATATCCTACTGAATTGTTCGAAACTGCCTCAATCTGAACGCTGCTAACACATAGGTCAGTACCACTGGTCACTGCAAAAACGTAATTTAGGCCCTTATAAAGGCCTTACATCATTCTTCTCGACAAGCTCAATGTGTGGGTCTCTATCTCTTCAAACAGAAGGAAGGTAATGTGTTCCTTCTCTCCAGAAGAGAAGTTTAATCTTCAAGGAAGACAGCAGCTGGACTTTGCTCCACCGATAGTATCAGTAAGTTATAAAAACATCGGCTTTACACACTAGGATCCTTTACCAGCTCAGACAATAAAACTGCGGCATCCTTCAAACCACAACCGCAAAGAACGCGCTCGTATGATGATGTAAGATCATGGAGCTGATCTGATTGGATGATCTGGACCGAATGGTAGCGCCCTCTTATCAGCCTCCTACAGAGCGGAAAACGATCACTGAATTCGCAGCTCACACGGCACTAGATGTGTGAAGTTCGGCATAATAAATTTTTTCCCCATAAGAAATTGACCCTCAAAACCTTCCATTTCATTTTGGTACAATCAGGTTACTCATTGTTAGCAGGAGACAATTCATCGTAAACTTACCTTTGTTGTAGTGATGTCTTCAGAACTTCTTTTATGAAACAAAAATCATTCGATTATTATCTTAAAGCTTCACAAAATCCTGGAAACCCATCATTACTTCTGCAGTCATTAGGCTAACATAACGGCACAACCACCTATTTTACCTGCAGGCTAAGTTATAGGTGTTAATGGGCGTGTCTGAAGAACTTAACCTGTTCCACAATGTACATCAGCTAGAACAAAGTTGCATTATCAGCGCTAAAAAAAAACAAAAAAACTTGCCAGTCACAGTTTCATCATAGACAGAAACATCTGAGGAGCTTCTTACGGAGACTAGCTAGCCTTCCCGGAGGGCCATGTATCTGGATATGGGGAAACTGACTGACACCGGTGGCCAATGATACAGTGTTCCCATGGAAACTTGAGCTATTTATGGTCTGGTGTTTCAAGTGCTATCACAGATTTGCATATTCCTGTGTACAAAGAGGAGCAAGTCGATAAAGCCGTCAGCACTTCTTCAAACACATGCGTTTCACCTGCGCGTATGAAAGTAATTCTATAGAAACCAAAGCGACCATTATTGACTGCAATATCTTCTTCCTTTCACTGAGCAATCATTAAAAATAGCAGAAATATGAATTCCTGCCATAATCACAAGATAACAGCTGTGAGATAGCAGCATAATATAGAACACAGTGGAATTAAGAAGACCATTATTTCTTGTTAACAGTCATCATTAAAAGCATACATACATGGTAAATATAATGGAATGTTATCAACAAAAGTAACCGTGGCAAAGTGACCGAACCCACCGCCTGAGCACGGCAGCATCAGAGCAGAAGACGAACCAGAGAACGCAATTTCTGCTCAAGAAACAACTCTATCACAAAGTGAGGAACACCAAATGAAACACTGGACTTATCTAAACACAGTGTAAGGAGAGATGCAGTGCATTCTGGGAGTCCTCACTGTGCACCACTCCCTAGGTCCAGATGCCACAACGTTTACTAATGTGCACTTCAATTTTCATCACTGTGCTGATTGCAGATTTATTATGACAAATCTTTGACATCAGGCAAAAATATTACCCATTACATTATAATGTTTCCATTTTCTTTTTTTCTTATTATCTATTGATAAATATAGCAAGTGCTGTCAGCATGTGAGAGGGAAAACAGCAAACAAAACCCAACAACCTCTCATCCAGCTGTCTGCTATAATCCCAACCTCTTCTGTTTATGTATTCCTCTGTCTGCACTCCAGAAATGGCCAGATGTCTAAACCGGTAGCACTGCTGTTAAAGCTTATGATGATATTTAGGGCCCTTAGATCTCAGTCATCTGCCTATGGCTATTCTGCAATATTCAATAAGGTTCAGGATACATTAACGATGGGCAATTCATATATTAACAATAATTACTTGTCTCTGCAATAAGATAATCACATATGGTAAAATAAATTAATTATAATTAGTTATAATTATTAAAGGTTTAAAAAGGTTGTCACAATTATCAGAACATCAAGTCATAATTATCATTGTCAGACTCATTCGACATACTGTTATGCTGACATATGAAAGTGACTTGTTTCTCACCACTCTTGCTTTCGTTGGTTGATCTGCATTGCTTTTTGTTCAGTGATGATGTTTTAAAACAATAAAAATACAAATGATAAAAACCTTTCCAAATGAAAACATCTTGAAGATGTCAGGTTTTGCGAATGGAAGAGATCTTTATTTAGAACTAACCTTACACAGTCGTGAGGCATGACAGGTAATACGCCAGGTGGCTGCTGTGTGAGTCCATTTCCGAAATTTCAAGGAATTAATGTCTCATCAGTTCTTCTGTGTTAGCACGTGTGGGTTCCCGCAGGTATGAACTGTGGACTGCAAGTGTTTTTTGAGGGGGTTTGTTCATGCTGTTGCCCCCTTGTGGAATGGATGAGACATGACAGGTCCATTTCTGACTGAAAGATGGTGGATAATTCTTTGGCAAGTAGCTCGTGGAGGGACATGCCATCGTGGGCGTATACCCAGCACTCCCCTGTCCAATCATAACGCTTTGGCCCACTGGAACCAAAACACATACGGTACACTTAGGTATATAGCTATTAATGTTTCTGTTGTAAAGTAAAAACTGAAATAAAACTTAACACAAGTGACCTGCTTTTAACAACTAGCTTTTAACAACCTGCTTTTAAGCTAAGTTAATAATAAAAAAAAAAAGAAGAAAAAACTAAAACTTAAAATGTCTCAGTAAAAACAAAGAAAAAGACAACAGTGCTTGCCTTGTGGGAGAGGACAGCCATATCTGTTTGTTGGGTGTTTGTTTATTTATAACATAGGTTCCATGTCCACCTCCTACCTTGACGGTCAGAACGCCACTCTGTGAAAACAGGAGAAAAAATTGATTTCTCTTACGAAACATTTCTTTAAACCAAAGTCCAGTCATTCATTTCCCAGTAGACCAGTGAGATGTTATAGGAATTTACTGACTATGCCGACCAGATGCCCAGCAGATGCAGGAAGATTTGAAAATTGATAAAAAAGAAACAGTGTGATTGGATGCAGAGCATTCACAGAGGTCACATGGGTGAAAGCAAGGAACACTTGGTGTGAAAGGGCACTGCTCATTCGTGTTGTGGGCTGTCTGGGAAGGAATACTTCAACATGGAACATCATACAATTCAGCAAGTCAAACTGAACTACTGTTATTTTGTGTCTTTTCATTAAAATAATGGCATTCTCTACGGACTGTGGCCGAGCTTGGGGCTGACAGCTTATGTTACAAATTGGCCATGTTTTTAAGGAGAAGTTTAATTAAGCCAGATGCCTCTGGAAAGAGGAAGAAGAGACATTTGTCCCCTCACATCCTTGAGGCTAATGCCAGTGACAGGCACAAACACGATCAGAAACCTACAAAATGCAAAACGCCTGGCATGGATTCCCAAAAGCAGTCTGTGTGTGTGTGTGTGTGTGTGTGTGTTTGTGTGTGTGTGTGTCTTTTAAGGCTTTGCTGGATCTGCAGGATTGGCAGCTCAGCTCAACCTCTCGGTGCCATCTCAGACAGTCTGATCGCATGATCTAAAAAGTCTGGTTTATTAAATCTTCCTATCGGTGGGGACGGCACCAGGACACAGAAGTGGATGGAGCACCTTGTGTGTCCAAACTGGATGTGAGAGCGTCAGGGAGGTGCAGAGTCTCACTGCTCAGAGGGGGGGCTGACGAAGGCTTCCTGTCTGACATTTATCTAGTCAGGAGGGGGCTGTGGACGGTGTGAATGACCAATCAACCTGTCAGCACGTCCTGCAGATATCACGCCAGCCCAGCCGTTGGAACCACACAGGGCCCGAGCACAGGAGTGCAAGGAAGTTCACGCACAGACAGTTCCTCCTCCAGCGTACGGTGCCCCTCCCAAGACATTCAGGAACGGAGATATGAATATGAATATGGAAGCAGGTCAGACTTGAATGGAGGCAGTGATATTTGAGGAAGGATGGATAAAAGAGTGAGAGATTTCCCTTTCGGTCACCTCGGGTGAGTTTAAGCTGTAGAGCTAGGGTAAGCCATAGTAACAGTACCTGAGCTGAAATACAGAGGGTGCTAGTGAGCAAAAAAGAAATCTTGAAAAAACCCTCCTTGCCCCTTGAAGACATAAATCTTTATTTTTAACATTTACACTACATTGACAGACTCTCTTGTGCAGTGTGTCTTAAAATTTCCAATCATTGTTAGAAGGATACGTCACAGAAGAAATCAGTGAAGCATATTTGCATTTGCTGCTGGCATTTGGGTTATTATACTATATACTTGAAAGTGTGGAAGGTGCTCACAAATGAACTTATAAACAAGCAGACAGTAAAATACAGAATATATCAAGATTCTTTACTTGCTACAGGCAACTGATGTACACTGTGGGACTGGCACAAGTTTCATAAGCTTAAGGGTGTTTTTCTGTTCAGCTGTTACTGGTCATAAAATTAGCTTTAATCTCTCAAAAGACATTTATATCTATTTAAAGCCCTTCCCCTCCTAATGGGCAAAAACACAATCGGACACCTCTCTAAGACACAGGAGTGGGCTAATCAGTTTTCTTGATAGGAGGTGTCAGTTCTGTCGCAGAGCTGAGAGATTCCGCACTATGACTCAACAGCAGGTCATGCGCTTAACACGACGGGACGGTGGAACCAAAGCAATGCTGAGAAAGCGTAAATGGGCACACGTCTATGAGCCTGGAAACAAGGTCGACGCTAACGTTTCCTTCAGCCGTTACAGAGTAAGCCACTGTGAGTTAGGACAACAGCAGTGGAACACACGTGGTAAGCACACAACTGAGAGCCCAGATGTGTTTTATGTACAACGTGTTTCACACAGACAGACTTGGAAGAGTCTTTGTGAACAAGGTCTGAGGGGACGCTGCTCTAGCTGGAGTTGTGGCAGGACCATGGAGCTGCATTCTTCACTGCTCAGTGTTAATTGCCTGTAGAACGAATCCTTCATAACTCATGCGTTCTCTTACAGTAGCCCAACAAGAGGGAGCGGACTGTGGGCGGATCAGACGGGTCAGAGGGTCAAAGCCCTCGACGATTGGGGAAAAAGACAGAGAAAGGAACACTGCCATAATGTTTTCAAAGCCTTATTCTCACAAACAGCAACGCTGCAACAAAATATTTGGACATTTGGAAAAACCTTACTTGCTGATCTTGGCATGAGACTACCAACAGGACTGTCATTCAAACCCGGACTTTCACAAATACGGCAAGTCAAATGCAGAAAGCTTTATTTGCCCCGCTGCTTATTTGCTGAGTGCAATTCTTAAGAAAGCCCACATGGACTTGGCTTGGAGCACAGTCTCCATAGCTGCACAGTCCTGCTTCTGACCACAAGTAGCATCTGGTCCATTACTAGGACGAAAAAACAGGGTTTCTCCACAGATGCACTGATGGCCTGGTCCTACATACCACCTGCAGAGCAGCTCTGGCTGAAGTGGGTCAAGGGTTCCTACAGACAGGAGAGGAAGAGGCCCGTGCCGATCTGCTCACCTCTGAAGAACTGGTGCACGTTCAACAGCACAAATTGAGAAATTACTTGGCTACTTCACATGGATATTTTTTTATATGTCTAAACCATGTCAATTTCCATTATTTGTATTGTCATGGGAAGAATTACAAACTGCTATTAAGACTGATGGGCGTGGCTACCACTGCATGTGTTAGCCAGTCCAAGCAGACACACATCACATCAATGCATTAAACTGTTTAAAAATAATACATACTGCATAGTGCTACAGGCATGCAGGTGCAAGGATATAAAGTCAGCATAGGACTGAAAGCCCAGGTTATTAGATCTCATTTAATTAGGTGTTCATACATCAACAGCACCCCCAAGTGGCCATAAATTTTTTTTGCACCTGACATCAAACATTAAAGGAATGCAATGGTCTCCCCTGCCTACTTGGGGATGGGAGTAAAGAATCACGCAGGTTTGACATGATGAAGTGGACTGCAGGGTTTGCTCATCTGTGTAATGGCCTTTCCAGTGTACTCACCGAGAAGACGACATCATAGTCCGCGGGAGTGCATTTGGCATCGGTGAGGTCATCAAAGTACTCAGCTAATGCATCCAGGGTCTCATTCGCCACCTTGTCATAAGCAGCTTCTGTTAACTGCCTGCCAAGTGACATAAAACAGGACATCAGAAATCCAAACACATCCAACACCACATGGTGACTACAGTGACTAAATGACTAGAGTCATCATTGTGGGAAATGGGGCCAGACTAATCCCCATGCTCAGATTGCAAAGACAAAAAGGCTCATTTACTTGCACTGCTGGGCATGTTCTTCAGATGGAGGATGTGATAAATGAAGCCCTCTTCTCTGAACATCGCCACGTATGAAGTCACCCCACTCACAGAGCAATAAAACAGTTGGTAAGTCCTGCAGACTGTATTAGCGACTGGTATGCTATTGCTGGTTATCTAATAAAGGGTGTCGTAAGACTGCAATTAAAATAATATCTATAAACAGGCTAAAAACTATAAGCTACAAAAATACACACACACACACAGATATATAGCTGTTGACTTCTATGCACTACATGGACAGACAATGCTCACTGACACACTAGATTAGATGTCTTCCTCCAATATCAATGTTAATGCCCTCACAGTTGTGTTTACCCATTGTGCGTCTGTATTCAAGGCCAGCCTTCTTGAGTAAGTGTTGTAAAGTGCACACCATCTTGGCTAAAAACAAAACAAACAGATTAGTGCCACTTCAGACCTCCACACTTCACAGTTCAAGAGCAGAAGATGGAGCTTCAGCTAGCATGTGCACGCTAACACAGCTAGCGTGGCTACACACCTCGTCTGTTTACTCCAACTTACGTTTAACGCCACTTCATTCCCGCGCACTCCAACGACACACGGAGACAGTTTGGCTGGCCGGAGACGTTTCCAAACAAACCCCACACAAAAGACAGAGACACACTGACTTTTGTTTATTAACCTTGACATAACGTCAGATAACAGCGCTGCTGTTCGGTTCCCCTGCAGACGCGGAACGATGCCGCGAGGGGCGTGGCTAGTCGAACCCGGCAACCAATGTTCAAAATAAAAGTCCTAGAAATAAATAAAACATTTTATTTCCACACGGTTATTGGTTTCACAAAGTCTATCTGTCTATGTACAGTATGTGTATTATGTGGATTTTTCCCTATCTGCCTATATGAATAGATAGATGAGAGAAAACATAAATAATAATTAAATTGATATTATAATAGAATTAAACAGAACAGAATAACAGAGTAGTAGAATAGAATATTAATAGAGTAATACAAACGCGCCATTACCAATATGAAGTGTAAGATCACAGTCTCCCTGCAGGTGGCGTTGTAAGTGTATTGAACTTGACTTCTGCGGTCTTATTTCAGCATGCAGAAACTTGGACATTGATTCTCAGAAGTACTGTGTTATGAGTCGTCCGTGAGGGAGGCGGAGGCATACGGTTCCCATGCGTTATATTCTCTTCATCATTTAACGAACCAGCCAGCAGCTCGCTCGCCGGAAGAAATCAGCGTCTATGAGACTTTCGTTGGACTATCAGCCAGTCTAAATCTATCGCTCTGACAGCCAGACCCGCACGACAAGACACGTTAAAAGGCCCGTCCGAGTAATCATTCGGCCAGATTGGTGTAAGGCATTCTGCGGAGTAGCCCACCTGTCCAAGGTGAAGGTAGGTTCATCGAGGGGGGGGGGCATGTAGTTATCACTGAGATAAGATGCGTTCTCCCATCAAAACAAACCCTAAATATTTCGATTTTGTCAATGCGCGCGTCTTTACTACTTTAACAGAGTATAGGTAAAAAAAACATAGATGTTGGGGAATCTTATGAAAAACACTGATTTCATAAAGAAGAGATGGCGTTAATTACCATTACCTTAATGATCGCATTTGCCCGTACTGTCGTGAGAGGACCGAGCGTAAAGTGTCATATTTTCTGCTTAGCGTTTCGCTCCGAATGTCAACGCGAGGTTTGAACTGAAGGAAACGTGTGAAATTACGTAATATTGCAGGGCAGCGGTGTGTCTGGGGTCTCTGGAAACGTGTGAAGCCCACTGACGAGTCGACCGAACGGTGTACCTGACCGTTTGATTACCGTGAATACAATACTTCTTCTTTTGGTTTAAAGGAACTTACCAATATCATATGAATGGAACTTACGGAGTTATGAACAGTCGTGTATTTGTTGTCTTTGACAGCAGAATGCATAGAATCAATTTAAAATGAAACCAACTAATCGATCATTGTGTCATTTTATCGAAACTATCATCAGATTTCCAGAATTATATATAATTATATATTTACATATTTACACACACACACACACACACATATATATATATTTACATATTTACACACACACACACACATATATATATATATATATATATATATATATATATATATATATATATATATATATATATATATATATATATATATATATATATATATAAATATATATATTTACATATTTACATATTTACACACACACACACACACATATATATAATTATTATATATTATATTATATATAATTATATATATTTATTATATAATTATATATTATATATATATAATTATTATATAATAATTATATATTATATATATATATTATATATATATAATATAATAATTATTAATTATATATATATAATTATATATATATATGTACACATATACATATGCACACATACATACATGTGTGCATCTATATCTATCTATCTATATCTATCTATCTATCTATCTATCTATCTATCTATCTATCTATCTATCTATCTATCTATCACACACATATATATATATATTTACATATTTACACACACACATATATATATATATATATACAGTCACCACTGTCACTGACAGATTCACAGTTCCAGGAGCCATCTTTGACAGCTGCTCCAAGCCAGGATACTGGACCCACATGCTTTTATTATGATTTAGAAAGGTTATGATAAAGCATTATGGGAAATCTAGGTGATCTTTCTCCGTCTGTAAGGAGAACATGTTGTGATGAAGAGCGGAGGCGTAAGTCATAACTTGACCATTGCTCTCACAGCACACTAAAGTTCCTGTTCCCTGCAGATGTGTCAGTAATCTCAGATCAGAGGCTGCACATATATGCTGTCATATTCCACCGTGATTCTTACATCATTGTTACGCTGAGAATGTGTGAGAGGAGACGGCAGCTCCAACAGCAGGACGCTGCACATTTTTTACTGGTCCCACAATGCTGTGCGACATTCCTCCACAGCAGGTCAACATAACATCCACACACACATATACACACACACACACACACACGTCACCGCGTTGAGGTCTCTCTCTCTCTTTCCCTCTCTCTCTCTCCCTCTCTCTCTCTCTCTCTCTCTCTCTTCCGCTGATCATAGAGCAGTCTGGAGTGTCTGAATGTGAAGGAAAAGGTCAGAATATGCAAAATAAGCACTGGTCCTCGATCATGTGTACAAGGCCTGCAGTCACAAGTTTGGGCTTTGGTGGTGAATCGGCTGATGTAGATTTAGCTTATCGCCAGTTCATCGTAATTCCACTTTAGTAACTGTTACAGGGGCCACAGATAAAGAGAGTGAATGTCGTAAATGTACCTACAGAGAATGGTGCTGATATATAACACGTAGTGCAACAGATCCATTTAATGATGTTACACAGAGGCGTAAATTGCGATTGCTTTGAAAAGTTAGCAGGTGTTCATAAAGTTTGACTTGCAGACAGACTCAGGGGTGGTAACCTCATTCATGGAAATGAGATGTTTGCACTGTCTGCGTGGTTCATGCAAATGGCTGAATTCTCTTTAAGTGAAGTATAACAACACTCTTATTTCTGTTTCCTCTTTGTGGTTATGAGTTGGGGCTTGTGTTTAGTTTTTTTTTTTACCTATATCAGAGAAATACTCTTTTCTGTTTGGGAAACAGAATGAGTTTGAGTTTCTTTACTGTGAGGAACATTTATTCACATTGTTGGTTGCTGTCCAATACAGGCTTGATGAGGACAGGCTGGGGGACAGTCTCATGGAGAATGGGTCTCTTGGTCTATCTTAATGGCATCTTTAGTCTGTGTTTCTCTTGATTATCACACTTGTCAAACTGTGTCTACTTTGGTCCAGCTACGATGTCCTCATGCTAGGTGGGACCATCAGGCAAACGTAGCATATTTGCCTCAGGTGAGGCTGTGACGCTCTGTGGTATGAGAGTAGGGGCTTGGCTCTGGCCAGGAGCAGGAAGGGTGTGTTCTGAGTGACAATTCTGTGTGGGAGTGTGGTTTTTAGCTTATCATTACAGCCAAAGGTTATCGTGCCAGGTTTTTTTTTTGAATTGGAAAGCAGTGGATGCAAATCCACCTCAGGATATTAATACACCTCAGCCCAACAGAGGACTGCTAATAGAGTCAACTCACTACTCCATGAGTATAAAGGATATCTGAGAAAAATCCTAATGTCTTGTATGTTACTGTAATACCATGCTGTTTATCATATCACTGACCATTTTGTCTCAGCAGCAAGGTCATGTATCACACTGACTTGACAAAACAACTGTGTTTTTTCTGCCATTTTTCCCACATCCTTCAGTTCCTCAGATCCATTTCCCATCTTTTGGCTCTCCAGATCCATTCATGATCCTCAGATCCACTCTCCATCCTTCAGCTCTCCAGTGGTCAATCCATAGCACTTGCAAATTACATACTTCTCAACTGCAGCTTTCTTGAAAATGTACTTGATATTCCTTCTGTACTCTGATGGGGAGGCATTTTACTTTTCTTGTACTATTTGTCTGAAATATTCATATTGCCAAAGGTCAAAGTGTATTACTGTCTCACAGAACTGCCTTAATCAGTGGATAGGCCTGATAATAAAGTGACCAGCATGTGAGCTTCATTTCACATGGCGTATGCAACTCTACACTGGCCTTGTGTGTTCTGGCTTGTGCTGGTTACATAACCGCACTGAAGGCCATTTATTGTAAGATTGGGATTTTCTCTTAAGGTTAAAAATGGTAAACGATGTACTGAAATGTGCTGAGGACTCTACACTGGAGGAAGATCTCATCTGGCAGACTGGCTGTCTGCTTTTGGCATTTGTAGTGAATTTTGAAATACAACTATTGACTCAAATGTTGATGGACATGGACATAATTATACTTTGTCTTTCTCTTTACTTTTCCCTCCCTCTCTCCATTTGTTTTGTGTTCTCTCTCTCTCTTTCTCTCGGTCTCTCCCTCCCTCTCTGGTTTCCATGTCCCGTGTGAGCCCTACAGAGCTATTTTGATTTTGTCAGTCTTGCCTTTACTATGTAAATTCAGTATTTGAGAAATAATATTGGTTGGCTGTTGGCGCAGGCGGACAGGCTGATATCGTCTCCATTCAATGATTAAAGTTTTTCTCCTTTAAACTCCTACAGAGGAAAACTGAATCTAATCATGGACCTTCTGTGTGACCATTTTATTAAGGCTGCTATGATATTTTGTCTACAGAACTGTCCTAGTGTTATGAAATCCCTGAGGCTATTTAAACTGGGAGGTCATGTTCATAAGGCCACCACCCAAAGATGGCAGAAGCAAACATATCCAAAAAATAAACTGCATTAGCATATATTTCATGTGGAGGGAGCAGAGACCAAACCAAACCTAAAGATGCTTTTCTCCCTCGTACATAGTCTACGAATTTGCCATGAATTGACTATAAAGCTGAGTGCCATCACGATGCTGATCTATTTGAGTGCCATGGGGCTTGGATACTGGCTGGATCATGCATACCTCCTTCCCTGATGCCAGACGAGGAACCTCCTGTAGACCTCACCCTGCTGGCTTTACGTCTTCACACTTCAAACATCCGCGGGGAGCTTGGGAAGGCTCCGAGTTGTATTAACAGTAAATACGGACGCTGCCACACGTCATTGGTTGCATAATGTCAATAGAACCTGGATGTGCCCATATCCTGCCCTTCTCATCTTCTGGGGTGTAGGAGATGGTGAAGGTGGGGTTGGTTAATTGTGTCCAGTTGTAGCACTTCCTAAGTGGCCTGCAAATTTCCTGGAAATGATTGTCATGGGCTCTTTCAGGTGGTTATTAATCCCACTTGGGGCAGGACATACAGGCAGGGCTTATTCTCATGCTGTTTAGCAACCGCCTCGCTTCCAGTAGCTTCTCGTATTCAAGTAGCACACCAGCGGTGCGATCACCACTCCGCACGCTAACTCCCCCCCTGGAGCAAATCCCTCGCACGTCAGACTCTGTAGCCGTGCGGGAGATTGTGTTTTCATTCGGTGCCACAATGCTTGAAGTACAATAGCCATGTGACTGATCCAAGCAGCCCCAGGAGGACTGTGGAGGGTCTGATCCTGTTCCTTCCTAAACAGCTCCCTGCTCCATTACCTTTGCCTTGCGTCCATTAGCCCATCACACCCAGTAGGAACGCTGACCCTGTGGCTGGCGCCATGCTGTGCTTGCCCAGACAGGAGGGCGGGGGGGTTGGGGGGGGGGGATCAACCAGGGGCGGGAAGACAAGAAACAGAAGAAAACCTTTTAGCTTCAAGCTGGAGCTCCAAACCTACAGAGCAAAAGCTGGACCCCGTTAGATATTCTACACTTCAGAAAAAGAGGGCGGATCTAAGATCAGTTACCCACGTTCTTTTGCGATAGTACAGGTATGAAAAACAGGCTGTAATTCCAAAGGCTGACTACAGGACACATCTCTTGATCTTTGAGGACTGATATGTTTGTTGTTTGTGATAGCTTGTGATGAAGACATTTCCAGATTATCTGGTTCTGATGCGTTACAGAGACTGTGAGCGGGGGAGAGAGCTTGAGTATAATTTCTGCTAAAATCATGGGTGGCCTCCATATGTGGGAGCAGCCAGATCCTCCCCTGCTGTAGATGGAGGGTGGGGGGGGGGGGGGGGGGGGGGCAAGAGGAACAGGAGGTGGGTGAATGTTGGGGAGGTGGAGGGCTGTGAGATTCATCATAGACAAAATTCATCATCCCAAAAATTGAAGTTTGGGAGCATAAATAAAAAGAAACAACAGCCAAGTTTGAGGCATCATCTTTCTGCCAACCATCAGATATTCCATAACTCCATTTCTCCACCTAACGGAGCAGATCATGGTGGATGCAGCCCTCTTTTATGCTGAGACCAGCCATGAACACTCGTACTTTGCACATGTGAGCTGATTGCTCGGTCATGGTTTGTGCATTTTAAACAGATATTTAGGTCACCATCTACTTAATTTACACGACGAACGCACATCTGCGTATTAGTTTGTGTTCAGTTGTCCTCCCTCCTTCTCTCTGTTCCTGCTCCTTCTGCTGCAGTGCATCTCCACTGCTGGCCCAGCTGGGAGACGCCTGCCTTGCGGGGGTTTGGTCCAGCGCTGCTTCATGCATGCAGAGTGGGACTCACCTCGAATAGTAAACACGACTTAGTTCCAATGCTCTTTTCAGCCTCTCTCTCCGTCTCTCCCTCCCTCTCTCTCTCTCTCTCTCCTTTCCCATCTCCCTCTCTCTCTCTCTCTCTCCCTCCCTCTCCCTCTCTCTCTCTCTCTCTCCTTCCCCATCTCCCTCTCTCTCTCTCTCTCCTTCCCCCTCTTCCTCTCTCTCTCTCTATCTCTCTCCTTCCCCCTCTTCCTCTCTCTCTCTCTATCTCTCTCCTTCCCTCTCTCTCTCCCTGCCTCTTTCTCTCCCTGTCTCTCTCTCCCTCTCTCTCTCTCCATCTCTCTCTCTGTCTCTGTCCATCTCTCTCTCTCCCTCTCTCTCTCTCCCTGTCTTTCTCTCTCTGTCTCTCCCTCTCTCTCCATCTGTCCCTCTCTCTGTCTCTCTCTGTCTCTCCCTCTCTGTCTCTCCATCTCTCTCTCTCTCCCTGTCTCTTTCACTCTCCCTGTCAGTCTCTCTCTGGAGTTTTTTCTTCCCCCTTTTTCTGTTTATCTCTCATACCATCCACTACACACCCTGCCCTGTTCGTCAGAGATGGCGAGATGGTTTCCACTCCTTTACACTACAAACATCTTGTCTGCGTTGCTCCTTGTGCTCAAACACTCCTGAGGTGTGGTACTGCTCTGCATAGCCTACAGGCAGCCCACTGCGCAGGCTAAATTAGGCTCAGTAGCCATATTGTCCTCGCCGTGAAGTGTGTGTGACAGAGTTCCTTTTGTAACGACCAGCGTTTCCTTCTTTATTTGCATTGGCGAGTGTGCAGTCGCCAGTTGTAAAGCCCATAACTAAAATTCCACTGCTGGAGTGAGACGAGTGAGTCAGGAGCAGGTCTGGTTCTGGGGAGACAGAACCAGCACTGTTTCCCTCTGGGATCTCTGGTTGGTTAATATGGTCCTCAATAAACTCACTCTGAATTGTTTTGCCAGTATTTTTAGTATTGATTGAAGCAAGCCAAGATCTATTTTTCCCTAAATATTTTGCCATTAAACAACACTGTTACAATTTTAATCTTGTTTTTTTTTTCTTTCCAAAAGCACAAAGACAAATTTATGCTGGGTTGGTGTAAACTTCCCCTGTGACTCCTAAATCAGGGCTTTTCAAACATGTTTCATAACACAATATTCAATTACAGCCTTCAGCAAGATACATTTTTATCCAGGATTCAAAGGCTTATGTAATGTCTGTCATTGTGTCCTGTTAGCCCACTGAAGACTGATCCTTCCTCTGTGAACAAAGCCTGTTTGCATGTGAAGCCTTCTGAGTCCTGAACTGTAACTTTAAACTCACAATTAGTGTAGGCAAGTTATGAAATGTAAGATTACATTCTGAAAGGTTCATCCATTGCTATGGTGTTAAAGGTTCATCCATTGCTAAGGTGTTGTTGACACGAAAGCACTTCTGTTCTTCCTTCTTGTGGAGGTAATACAAATAAAATACTTTTGGACACACACACACACACACACACACACACACACACACACACACACACACACACACACACACACACACACACACACACACACACACACACAGTGCTTATGCTACTTTGCTATTGCCTATAAGAGTTCCTGAGAAGTTTCCATTGTTGGATGTGCAGGTATCTGTTGTCAGGGAGGGTCAGGCCACAGACGCCTTGGGGCCATGTAGGAATATCTCAGTCATAACAGGCAGAGCAGGTGGGACTGCTGTTATCTGCGTGCCGAACGTCAGACGTCCAGACGTCTGTAAGCACTGGCATCGCTGCACAACACCCCAGCGTCCCAGCTCTGTAACGCCGGCAGCTACCGAAGACGCTTTGCACCAGAGCAGGAATCAACATCAGGCATTCCGAGGACTCCATGGCGTGTTCTGGAGAACACGCGTGTTCTAAGGACTGTGTGGCGTGTTCTGGAGAGCATGCGTGTTCTTTACTCATGACAGAGAAGTAATGCTGTCACCACGCGCCAGACCCAAGCCCAACACAACGCACCCACACTCATGCGTCGTGTTTACGGATCCAGACGTGTTTGGCAGATGCTTTTATTACACGTATTTATAGATCCTCACAGTGTGGCAATGCAGCTGGAGCAATTTGGTTTAAGAACCTCATTCAGGAGAACAGCAGCAATGAAGAGGGAAAGGGCAGAGAAGCCGCAGTTACTTGTTTTGAAGAGCTTTGAAAACAGCCTGTTTAAAAGAACCATGTAGGGTTGACTAGCATGTCACCCAAAGTCAAGAGCCAGTAGAAGAGAACAGTCACACTTTACCAGAGCATTATCGAAAATGTCCCACACTGTAGCTTTTTAACTCAGCCTTACATGATACATGCCTCTCTCTGTCTCTGTCTCTCTCTCTGTCTCTCTCTCTCTCTCTCTCTCTTTGTCCATCTTCTTTCTCTCCCTCTGTCTCATATTCTGTTTACAGACATTGCACTGTGGTTCATAGCAACCACAGAGAGAGAGGACAGATATGAAAGTGTTATGACGATAGAGACAAGTATTCTCAACAGTTCTCTGCTAGTGTCTGGCAGAGCATCTGTGAGGCGTATATCCCTAAAAAGCCCCAGTGAAGATTCATCTCCAGACCACGTTATGGCTCCATGACAACAGAGCAGCACGACTTATACTTAAATAACTGCAAAAATTGTCCAGCATGTTTGTTTCTGACCCCTTCAGTAAACTTCATCAGAAAAGTTGAATCCACCTGGTTCCTGACTTGGTTCCTGACTTGGTTCCTGACCTGGTTCCTGGCCAGGTTCCTGACTTGGTTCCTGACCAGGTTCCTGACTCTGTTATTCTCCAGACCTTTGTCTTCGGTGGTGCCTCGCCAGACGGCTGAGCGTGGGGGCCTCAGCCCATGTGTGCTAGTGCTGGAGAATGTGATGGATGTGTGAGGGGGGCCTGCAGGCCACGCCCCGGTCAAAGGTCAGGGAGGAATGTCACACTCTTCTAGGTGCACATGCAAACAGGCACTTGGAGTTTCTTTGAACATACAGTACTGCAATGCTGATTTTTATGAAACCTTCAACATCTTCACCTCTGATGCAGATTCAAATTCATTGTTTTTCCTGTCAGAAGGTTTTTCTTAGAACACTATAAAGATTTGCATGTTGAATGTACTGCACTTTCCCATACAGAAGGGTTCAGGGGTGCTAGCATCTGGTGCTGTTAGCAGGATGAAGTCCAAACTGATAGGAGCCACAATGCAGTGGACAATTTTCATAGCCTCTCACTAACAAATTGTCCTCACATTTCCATAAATTGTCCTCACATTTCCATGAATAGAAGGACATGGACTGGGTGTTTGGATGTGCTGGGAATGTTTTCACCTGTTTTAACCAAGGAAAAAGCAAATTGGAGACAATGTAACAAGATAAAAAGGAACCTCGATTTTATCAATGCTCTCAAAAGCTGTTTTCACTTTGTACTTTCAGATGTTCCTCATGGCTCGAGTTGTTTGCATGTGGTAATGGTCGGGGGTAATCAGGAAATGAGCAGTTTGAGGCGTGTGTGGACCGGTAGGCCCTGGGAGAGGTGTTTGTGTAATGAAGGTGGTAGGAGACCTTGGCTGTGTTTGCACGCGAGTGTTGGAGACTCTACACACAAAGTGACTGATAATCTGTAGGAAATCACCTCTCCTTCTCTCTTTCACTCTGTTTTCTGCCTTTTTGGCACACTCTCCTTTTCCCTCACTATCCCATTCTCCCACTCTCACTCATTCTCTCACTCTCTCACTCTCTAATTCTTTTTCTACCACTCTGCTGCTTTCTACTTCATCCCTCTATTTTTTGCAGTTTCTTTTTGTGATTTTCCATTCACTTCATCCCTTCTTTCTCCTCTCCCTGACTCTTTCACTCTTTCCTCTCTCTCTCTTTCTCAATCTCTCTCTCTCTCTCTCTCTCTCTCTCTCTCTTTCTCACTCTCTCCTTCCCTTCTCTTGATTCTCCCCTATGTACTGTGCACCCCTGTACTCTCTCCCAGTAGCTGGTGTAAACACACACACACACACACACACACACACACACACACACACACACACACACACACACACACACACACACACACACACACACACACACACACACCAATGCGGTACGAGTGCCAGTGGAGCCTTTGGCTGCCAGAGTACGGCCCACATCTTTCTACTGCCATCCAGGCCATTTATGCCTGGGCCCTCAAGGGCCCGTTATTCCTCATTCAGCCTCTCACAGGACACCTGGTATTTCTCCGCTGCCTTTACGAGAAGACATCACTGCAGCTAGCGCAGCGTCCAGGCTGAGGGAGGTTCTACTGCTATGCCCCCTACCAATACTTATGCATATAGTTGCACACACACACACACACACACACACACACACACAGTCATGGGGCAGTCATGGCCTGGTGGTAGGGAACTGGTCTTGTGACCGGAGGGTCGTGGGTTCGATTCCCAGACCTGAGGCCATGACTGAGGTACCCTTGAGCAAGGCACCTAACCCCAACTGCTCCCCGGGCGCCGGGCTAGGGCTGCCCACCGCTCTGGGCACGTGTGATCCACAGCCCCCTAGTAATCACTAGTGTGTGTGTGTGTGTGTTAAAAGCGGAGGACAAATTTCGATTGCGATGTAAAAAATCACAATTGACAAAAAAATACGGCACACACACACACACACACACACACAGACACACATGCGCATTCATGCATTCACACAAAGCAACTTCCCTTCGAGTCTTTAGATATAACAGCTTTGATCCTATCTGTGCCGCTAGATTCTAAGAACAGAAGTTGAGGTGTGACCTCATGGCCTGTCAGAGCAGGGGGGGTGTACAGGGGTATCTAGAGCTGGGTCGTGTCTGCACCGACTGGGAGGACTATCAGGAGAAAAGGAGCTTGTTTAGTCAGCTGCTGTTGGTAAAGCAGGTCATTGAGGCAGCACGTAATGACGCAGACACTAGGACCTGTGTACTGACACGGAGACGTGGTCACATTTTCCTCCCAAATCAGCCAGGGTAATACGGTGGCAGAGGAGGAAGACTCATACACGTACATATGCACAAACATGTGTACGCACATGTGTACAAACACACATTCACACGTGTGCAGAGACACACACACAGGGGTGTGGGCAAATGCTTGTGCATATTTGCTTGTGCGTGTTTTTTGAGTTCACAGTTTACTCAGTAACACCCACAATGAAGTCCTTTACGGTCCGGTTGCTTCACTAATGCTCTAAGAGAGAATGGCAGCTTAGCGTGTTCTAGTCAGTGAACGCTGAACGTGAGACCCGTTCGTCACAAGTGTGAGTCACAAGCACACGATCGTACAGACTGTAAGCTCTGACGATGCTCCACACACCAACAGGAGTGCTTCCCTTCCAGGCTCGAGTGGATCTCCAGTAGAACCGCTGAAGTCTCACTGGCTCCCCGGCCCACATGACTGTGCGATGCAGCAGCCGTGAGGAGCACAGCAGCCCCCGTGTTCTCGCCTGAAACAAGGTCAGTCCACCACGGGTGTCTCCTGCACAGGAGCCGCTAGCAATAGCTCCAACATGTATGATTTTAAAGTTAAAACCAGTGACTACCAAAACCAGTGACTACCAAAACCAGTGACTAGCGCCAATCGTGTTCAGACCCCATAATACAGCAGAGTGTCACGCCACTGGCTGTGTGTAACTCGGTTTCTGGTACTGTCTCTTCAACAGATGTCATCTGAAGCAGGAGGCACAGTAACTAGCAATACCAGCAGAGAGAAAACCTATAAAAAGGTGAGAGCTGTAACCCACATCGCCAGCATTGAAGGCAAAGCTGTTTCCCATTCTACACTTGAACCGTTCGGCTCGATTGAGCTTTAATAAGTATATTTGTTTGTTTGTTTTGTTTTTGAGGGATTTAGCTCAAAGTAAACATTGAGCTATAAAGATTTTATGGATTCTTTTAGGTGGGTTGTGGTGTGATGATCACAGTGTCTTGTCACTGTCATGATCATTGTATAATTATACTAGATCGTTATGATTGTAATAGGAAAACGTAAACCTTGAGTGTACAACCTATGCTACAGTGTCCTAATACAGTATATAGGGTCCCTACACCACAGTGCACTAATTCACTGATTAGGGCCCCTTTGTTAAAGGGGGTGCATCAGGGGACTCTATGCGGCCCTACAAATATCATGTCTCCTGTTGTAATACAACCATGTGTATGGTGCCCACACTCCAAAACAGGAGCATAGATCTGGTTTTGGTCCTGTTTACAGGGCATAGGGGTGCTATTAGCATTAGCTTATATCACTCATGATGGTTTACATACTTTGTTCAATGAGCCTTTGCCTCAGACGGCCATTCGGAATTCCCCCTTACAGGTTGTTTTCAATTGTTTAAATGTGTTTTGTAAATTAAACTCCATTTTGTCTATTTGAGACCTTTCTGAGTATCTGCTAATCCTATGATTTTCTATGTGTGTGTGTGTGTGTGTTTGTGTGTTTGTGTGTGTGTGTGTGTGTGTGTGTTCGCGCCTAACCAGACAACCTCAACGGCTCTGAAAGGGGCCATCCAGCTGGGAATTGGTTACACGGTGGGGAATCTGTCCTCGAAACCTGACCGAGATGTTCTCATGCAGGATTTCTACGTTGTGGAGAGTGTGTTTCTGCCCAGGTAAGGCCAGCTGACTCCACACTAAGCTCTACCATTAATCCACAGACATAACGGATACTGCACGTGACTTCCGAATGTGACTGAATTTCAGAGTTAAGAGGATTTGTTACCCAGACTAGCTACCTGGTGCTATCTCTGCCTGTATCTTCATCTGTTCTGAGTTGATTCGAGGAAGGAGACTTCCTTCAGGCCTAAGTCCAGCTGGATATTTGTCTAGGGTATGAGGAAATGTGTATAAAACATGGATTTCATTGCATCACCTGACATTTAATGTAGGTCTTTATTTTGAAGATTATAATTTCACTCAAAGTTGTTTTTGTTCGAAGCTGATGTTAATGTCTGCTGAAAGTCTGGCTGCTTAAGAACTCCAGTCCCCTCTGAACCATGCGAATGCTTTTAGACTGGAAACCAGCGTTCCAGGTAGATTGGACGTTGCCAGACGGCGTGTTTCCATAGTGCGATGTTGTTTGCACAGACCACTGAAAGAACCAGTTCCCTGAACCAGTGAGGGTTCAGGGCCTCCATTCAGCCGCAAGACTCAAAGAAGCTGTCTCGCTGCCGCTCGGCCGGCTGTGCTTGCGCCAAGCGGAGCCTCCTCTGAGCCTCCTCTGAGCCTGCCCACTTTCATGCACTGACTCTCCGTAAGAATTGAACTGACAGTTTCTGTCAGCGCGGGAGCCAGAGGGAACGTGAGCTCGGTACCCACACGTGTCACGAAAGATGTGAAATGTGAATAGTGGTGGATTTGGCGTCTGCCGCGTAGACCACCCACACCAGCACACCACTGGAGTGGCACCAGACAGACAGCTCTAGATCTGAGGGGAATTGTCCAGGCTTTTGGCGAGCAGAGCCTGGAGTCTTGTGCTTTTGCTGAGAGAGATTCAGTCTGCAAAACCTTGCCACTTTGTACTCCTAAAATAGACAAAACAGTGCACTGTTTGAGAAGTCCTTTGGAAAAGCAGCCGTGGTGTAACCCATTTAGACCCGAAGGTCGGTCCTGGTTGGCTGCTCTTTGTCGTGAGGCTCTCGTAGGTCTTTTCAAGACTTTATGACGCTGATCACAAGACTCTCTAAAGCTTCTTACGCACACAGAGCCAATCCAAATACAAACATCCCTTATGATATGAATAGACCTCAAAAAGAAACAAAAAGGCATCATGGTGAAGTGGGTTAGAGGCCTTTCTTCCCAGGCTGGTCTCCAGGGAGGTTCTCCTGGCTGGGCCCGGCCTCCGCGTCTGCCGCACGGGGAGGGGAGAGAGGAGGAAGCAGACCCTCCCGCGGACGTGAAACGGCGTCTCAGCCTGGATGTTTTACTCCAGCAGGGTCTCTCCTACGTCTCTCCTACGTCTCTCCTGCAGTGTTTCACAAATGATCGCTCTGTCAGGCCATTTCAGGAAGATCTGGCAGATCTGAAACTAAAACCACATCAAATGCCCAACCACATACAGCGCATTATTACATCACTAATTAATGAACCATATTCCGAAATGCTCATATTCTCGTCACGCCTTTCCAGTCGATGACTTTATGTAACTGATGTAGATGATGTAGACAGATGCTTTGTGGATGGCGGCTGCAGATGTCGAATGTCCGCTAACGTCCTGCTTTTTCTCTGCCTTCCCAGTGAGGGGAGCAACCTCACACCAGCGCACCACTACCCCGACTTCCGCTTCAAAACATACGCACCACTGGCCTTCCGGTACTTCCGGGAGCTCTTCGGAATTAAACCTGATGACTACCTGGTGAGCACCATCATTTGTTCTCCCACACATCACAAGTGGCAAACTGATGTTTGCTGCAGTATGGTGTCTAAAGCCACTTTGATATAACCTTGACGTAGCCTGTAAAAAAGCCTCTGCCTCCTGAATACCCATGGGTTCCAGCTTGAAGCTGTTACAGGCAGCTTTGTTTTTCAGTTAAAATGCGGATTAAAGCTCCAGTTTAACAAGTTGCTCTCATTACAGAGGGTGTTATGTCTTAGCTCACACGGCTCCATTGCGTCACCGGGCGTGAGCCAAACCCTCTGGGGCTAATGAGTGCACGCTAGCAGACTCCAGCCTGGTCCCACTAAACAGGGTCGTGGTACTTCTGCTGTTCTGCTGGGCGAGAGTAACTTGCAGCGGGTCGGGGCTAGTTCATACGGGTCCGGTGTCAGATCCCGTCGAGACTCTGGTCTCTGCAGCATCTCTGCAGTGAGTCTGCAGTGTCTCTGCAGTTAGTTCAATTGAATTTGCGAGTTGCTGTGGACGTGTGAACGTGTGCACACACGTGTGAAGAGCCACGTGCGTGTAACTGTCAGGGCCATAGGGGCCGTGTTAGTCACACCCCCACACCCCCCGGTCATGTTGTTAATTATCTCCTGGTCCGTGAAATGTAATGCTGATGTAATTAGCCTCAGGGCTGCCTGCAGCACATCACGCCAGGCTTCTGCTGGTCCTCCTGCTCACCAGGAACCTCTGCAGCAGGACACCGACCCGCACGGCCCCCGTCCTGCAGTCACGGCGGTATTATCACCCACGACCAGGGCGTGCGGTGACGTCTGTACAGGAGGTCTCAGGGAACATGCAGTGAACATGACGTCTGCTGCAGTATTTACCTTCCTGTGTCATTATTTGCATTTCATTTTTACATGTTTAATTACACGTGAAGCCGTTACATGACCCTCTGCTGTCCTTCTGCGCCGAGCAGAGAGAGGAGGAGATGTGAAGGAGCAGGAGGGAGAGGCAGAAGAGGGAGGAGAGGAGTGAGAGGAAAGAGGAATAAACGAGAATAAAGAATGATGCTGCATGCCCTCGTGATTTTTTTTCTTCTGCTGTGTTAATTATGAATTTATTCACAGCAGATGAAATGTGCATGCGCGCACACACACACACACACAAACATACACACAATGCAATTGGCCATGTGTTTGTGCTAGAGGCACAGTGTGACCGTTCATTTTTATTACCCAGGCCCTCAGTAGGGGGGGTTGGGGAGGGGAGGAGGCATCCGGAGCGGGTTCAATTGCTGCTGCAGTGGCATGCCGCGTCCTCGCTCGGCTGGGTGCCCTCCCGGTCGAGAGATTCCCTTTAACGGTGCCCGCAAACCTCGGGTCGGTCTTCGGGAGCGGCTTGGTGTCCACACGTCCCTCATGGTCCGCTGTCTTGGTCAGACGAGCCTGTGTTTGCAGTGGGAAGCTTTCCGACGTGCTGCTCCAGCAGTGTGGCAGGAGTCTGGGGATGCAGTGGGAGATGTTTACCGAGCCTGTCTGCATGCCTCGTAAAAGCCAGAGCGTGACAGGAAGACTGAGGAACCGGTTTGTAGTTAAAGAGAGCAGCTTGGCACACATCGGGCAGACAAACATAAAGCAATGCCACGCTGCAACCTTCTTTTCTCCCATGACGTCTCGGTTCCACTCGGATGCTGTCGAGTCTGTCAATAAAACGCTTGTTTACTGAAGCTTTGGTCTGTTCTTCTGCGAATCTCATGGCCTCCTCACCTCTCTCCACCACTCAGTACTCCATCTGCAAGGAGCCGTTGATCGAACTGTCCAACCCAGGGGCCAGCGGGTCCCTCTTCTACCTGACCAGTGATGATGAGTTCATCATCAAAACTGTCCAGCACAAAGAAGCAGAGTTCCTGCAGAAGCTCCTGCCAGGCTACTACATGGTGAGATCCACCACACATTGCTCCCTTGCACCCTTGGAACCTTGGAACCTTGTTCCTTTGCTTGCACCTTTGCACGTGTCACTCCACACAGCATCTTCTGCCCTTCTAGTGCTGGTCTGATCTTTCTTCTTCTGTAGATGCAGAACTGTAACTGAGACCCAGTTCAGTGGTGCATGTACTGTACTGATGGCCAGTTCTCTTAACCACGAGCTGTTCGTCTGCATCTGAATGCAGCTGATGACTTACGATTGCTGTCAAACACAAAAATAACATCAGTTATTGTAAAGTCCAAGGATCACAGTGACTATAAGACTTGGACATATCTGCTGTCCTTAATGACTTCAGCTGGTTTTATGCCTTTTAAAGCAAAGGTCAACAGGTCCATGAAGTCAACACATAATGCATGCCATCACACAGCACATAATCTCTCTCTGTTGGTCTGTCTTTGCAGAACCTGAACCAGAACCCCCGGACCCTCCTGCCCAAGTTCTACGGGCTGTACTGCATGCAGTCGGGCGGGATCAACATCCGCGTGGTCGTCATGAACAACGTCCTGCCGCGCTCACTGCGCATGCACTACAAGTACGACCTGAAGGGCTCCACGTACAAGCGCCGCGCCTCACGCAAGGAGCGCGAGAAGACCTGTCCCACCTACAAGGACCTGGACTTCCAGGACATACACGAGGGCCTGCACTTCGACACGGAGACCTACAACGCCCTGATGAAGACCTTGCAGCGTGACTGCCGGGTGAGTCTCCGCCCACTCCCCTAATGTCCTCTCTAGCCAATCGGAGTCACGCGGGACCTGGCCAGGGGTTGGACTTCGCAAAAAATAAACAATTACCATACAGTGAAATCATTCTTGCCCTTGACAAACATCTCGAGCTCGGTCCGCGTGGGACCCAGAATCAAATGTGTCTGTGCTGAGTTAGCAAAGCTGATTGTTGCTATGGCTACTGGCTGGGTT